>NW_023397022.1:2053391-2245645 GCF_011125445.2 Fundulus heteroclitus
AGTTAAAAGCTGAAATGACGACAGTCATTTCAATGTAATACAATGCAAAACTGGAGAACAGTAGACTGAAGAACAGTAGAAATCAGTAGAATGAGAAAATTAGACCCTGATGTCCTCCAGCAGCCTAGGCCTATCACAGCACAACTATAGAGATAGCTTAGGGTAACATGAGCCACTCTAACTATAAGCTTTGTCAAAAAGGAAAGTTTTAACATTAGTCTTAAAAATAGATAGGGTGTCTGCCTCACGGACCAAAACTGGGAGTTGGTTCCACAGGAGAGGAGCCTGATAGCTGAAGGATCTGCCTCCCATTCTACTTTTAGAGACTCTAGGAACCACCAGTAGACCTGCAGTCTGAGAGCGAAGTGCTCTGTTAGGAATATACGGGGTAATCAGAGCTCTGACATATGATGGAGCTTGATTATTAAGGGCTTTATATGTTAGAAGGAGAATTTTAAATTGTATTCTTGATTTAACAGGAAGCCAATGAAGGGAAGCTAAAATTGGAGAAATATGATCCCTTATGTTGATTTTCATCAGAACTCTTGCCGCAACATTTTAGATCAGCTGAAGACTTCGAACTGCATTTTGTGGACTTCCTGATAGTAAAGAATTACAATAGTCCAGACTTGAAGTCTAGTTTTTCAGCATCACCCCTGGACAGAATGTTTCTAATTTTGGCGATATTCCTGAGGTGAAAAAAGGAAACTCTGGAAACCTGTTTAATATGGGATTTAAATGACATGTCTTGGTCGAAAACAACACCAAGATTTTTAACTTTATTACCAGAGGCCAAGTTAATGCCATCCAGATTAAGTGATTGATTAAGAATGATGCTTTATTTAGTTCCAGGCACAGTGGGGAAACCGCTGCTCGGCTTGAAGAAGCCTCATGTGATAGGTTAAACTCAAACTTATAAACTCACCTCGACCGACTGTAACCCCAGTCGGTCGAGGCAGATGACTGTTCATACTGAGCCTGGTTCTGCCGGAGGTTTTCCTTCCCGTTAATGGGGAGATTTTCTTCCCACTGTCGCTTCATGCTTGCTCAGTATGAGGGATTGCAGCAAAGCCATGGACAATGCAGACGACTCTCCCTGTGGCTCTACAGTTCCCCAGGAGTGAATGCTGCTTGTCGGGACTTTGATGCTAGAAGCTGAAAGAAAGATTGCAGACAGCTTGTTTCTGGTGTCTTTTTGGTTTAGCCATTGGTTTTGTATGAAAAAAAAAATACTTTTAAATACAAGTTTGAAGAAGTGTACGCTGCCAGTAAGTCAGACGTTCATGCATGTTCTCCCCTACGTGGCCCTTGTTGTAGGCAGACTTCAGATGGCTGTGAGGTACTACAGTGTGCTTTAAAAACAAGGTTAAAACTTTATATTTTCTTTGTTGCAGATTTCTCTACCAGCTATCCCTGATACCAGACTTCTCCAGCAGAGTCTTCTGCATTCTCTTTCAGTCCAGTTTCTCTGAGTGCATGTCATCAATCACAAAAAAGATTAATACACTGCAAAGGGTATGCAAGGTAAGTAAAGCCATACACCAGAGAACCATGTTACACTTTACTTTTTGTCAAAGATGTTGAGTAAAAATTATTTTTGAGTAATTTAGTGGATTCGGAACAAAGACTTTTGGAGAGTAAAACTATATGCACACTGCAAAGAAACAGGGGAATGTAACAGAACAGTGTAATTACAAGATACAGTTATACCATAGAAATTAATCAAATCAATAATTTATTTATTTTTCATACCTTTTATACTAAACACTCAAAACTAGCCAAAGCTTTTTTTTTCAGTTTGATTACTGAAGTTTCTATCACAGCCTGAAGTACAGTGGGTGTATTTATCCCAAATGTGTGGACAACTTTTAAGTATGTAAAGTAGTCCTTGGTCAAAGGCATAGCTCTCAACTCTCACGCATTGACCGTGTGACACACGCATTTCACTAACTCCACACGCTCACACGCAACACATGACATTTCACACGCAAACATGGAATTTCTCACGCATAAAAATCACAAAGCCCATCTGGGCTGCGGACGACAAAACTCCGCCTTCTGCTGAGCTCTTTCGGCTTCTTTCACAGCTTGTGGCCATCAGTAATTCCTGCTGCAGTTCGTGTTAACAGAGCAGCAGGAAGAGTGATCAGAGTTATGAATAATTTTAGTCTTAACAGTGGTGAAAGTGAGCCGGTAAGGTCCTGTACCGCGTACACAGGAGGGGAGGGGGCGGAGCTGCTGTGAGATGACCGGTTCATTCAGAACCAGTCATGGCTGCACGCTGATCATAAAACAGTTCTGCTAACCAGATGCAGTTTAAAACGCCACTTGGTCAGTTTATAAGTTTCGTTTTTATTAATTCTGCATTTTTTTAACTACATGCACCGTATTTCTGTGCCTCCGCGCTTGCTCCTCTCCCCCCTCCTTTCCCTCGGAGCAGGTGCTTTCTGGGCGTCAGTGCGCCCAGAGCGCACTGACGAGAGCAATAGAGATTTGTCTGGTCAGCGCGGCGACTGACTGAGAAACCTGTTGCTGTGAAAGGTGATGAGAATGTTATAAACTGTAACAGTCTAGAAGTGCATTGAGCTGAAAAGAGGGAGAGATCAGCAGCTGGATCGTGCGTAAAGACGCAGCGGGAACCTCTGTGTGCTTCAGTGTTGCTGCTGAGGGGATCATAAAGGCTTGATGAAACTCAGCCTGATTCACCAATCAGGTTATAGATCTACAATTATAAACAACCCATAGATGAATGTGTAACAGTATAATAATTCGGTCAATAATTAAAATCTACTTAATTTTATTCAGTATTATTTGAACAATTGTGTATTATTTATGTTTTAATCCATTAACTGAACAATAAAGTATTAATATGTCTCTTTCTCTTTTTAACACAAGTAATACATGTCTACTTCATTGTCTGGTGGGATAAAAATGAGATGGAGTTGACTCCACCGGCTCTTCCAGGGTCCGGTTAGCCCCGCCCCCAAACAAGCCCCGCCCCCAAATTAGCATAATCTCACTCCTAACTTTTGATAAAAGTTGAGAGGTCTGGTCAAAGGTCTCTGGTGACATCTCCAGAGATGTTATATGTTCACATTACTCCATTTATTAAGAAAGAAACAGTTGGGGTGGTAACCTTTGTTCACAGGAGTGGCTTAGAGTCTAATAGAGCTTTGACCTCTGCTGGTATATATCTGTAATGTCTTAGAAGCACCCAATGGATGGTCTTCCTGAAAATTGAGTGTGTTACATACATAGCTTAGTTGGCTTTCAGTTTTGTGATAACCAAACAATTCTTTTAATGGGATTTATAAACACACAATTTGGAGCCTATTTTAAATCATACTATTACTCCAATATACACTTGCTATACAGCTAGCTATAACTTAAAAGTCTCAACAAGGAATGTGGTCAAAGTCAGCCCACTAATATTACAACCTGATACACCTCGGGATGTGTAACGAACAGTAACCACTATAAGCAACTGCCTTTGGGTGCTTACTCATAAATTCCCGAAGCCAGCGTTGCTGGGGCAGAGTGCAGAATTGGTGCAGCTTATGAGTGGCAAAGTGATATTAGCAAGATCATTGCTAACATGGGCTCACATTCAACCCAGTAAAATGGCTAAAAACTATTGAGCAATGCTCGTCATTCCAACCCCTAAGTCTGACTCACTGCGGAGCAGGGGCATGTGTCTGCCTGAGATACTTTTAGGGCTATGGTGACGAAAACATGTACCAGTGACGAAAGTATCTACAGTTTGAACTAGCGGTGGGTATTGCCAAAGAAGTCACGATCCAATTCTAATCACGATTCACATGCCACGACCCGATTCTATCACGATGCATCACGATACTTGAATTATTGCGATGCATCACGATGCATTGTTATATTTTCACTGAACACTGTTAGAAATAAATACAGCCATTACCAGTGGCTGACCGGCTGTGTATGATCTGGATAGTGTCTTCAATTGATACATAACTGAAGGAAACTGAATTCATACATAGCTGTATTTATTAAAACGACATTTGGAGGTATTGCCATGAAAACAAATATTACTGTTACTGGACACAAATATTACTATTACTGGAGTGGACACACTGACAAAAAGTGCTAAGGATTTATAAAACTTAAAATAACAAAACAAGGATAATCAGTGCGGTTTACATGGCCTCAGTGGTCCTTTAAACCAATGAAGTTGTATTCCACTTGTTTTTGGCTGATGTTCGCCAACCATTCATGCAATTTTATTTATAGACCAGGGGCCCGTTCTTCGTACGTTGCTTAAAACATCCGAGATCAAATGACACATCCAAGATGATTTCATCCGGCTAATCATGATCCGGCTAATTGGGTTCTTCGAACACACCTGTTGTTTATGATTAGTATGGCTGGATTGAGTTATCTGACATAACTGCTCGTTCATGTGTTTGTTTAAAAGGGGAAATGTATCGATAGTAGAAACAATGATCAGCAACGCTGTTATTGGCTGTTCAGCATGGCCAAAGTACGCCCACAGTTTTTCTCCCAAGCAGAACACGAGCTTTTAATGGAAGGTTATGCCGAATTTGAGTCATTAATTAAAACGACAGGTAACACCTCAAAATCTGTTAAAGCCAGGAGAGAGGGCTGGCAAAAAAAAGACAAATTAAATGCATAAGTGCTGTCAATGGTAGATGTTTCTATCACTTTCTACAGTATGTATTTTGGCATTTAATAATTTCATATTTACTTTGTTCTTTTATGTCAGAGCCTCCATCGGACGCACTAGAACATGGGGAAAAAAGTGAAGTACAAGAATATTATACAAAATGGTAGCCTTTAATTATTATATTGTATTTTAAAAAGTGACTCGTTATGGCAACAGTTTCAGTATCGGTGTCATTCCTTAGACACTGGAAGTAAAGGACGCGTGCAAACCGGGAATTTTAACAAAAAATGATTTATCTATAAAAAAAATTAAGTTTTTCCCTTTTCCAAGTCAAACACAGTTTACACGGTAAAACTGTATTGCTCCGTGTCTAGATAATCCATCCATAGTTTTTTCTAATACAATATACGGCTCGACAGGAAGCAAGCCTTTCAAAGTAAAACTAAACTTCACAATAAAATGGCCTGAACAAATCTTCTTACTGTCATGGTTTAAGTTTTGTCTGGTTTCTTTCTTGTTATTTTGCAGTTCACACAGCTCTCTCTCGCTCAGCTATTAGTCACACCTGTCTGGACACTAATTAGTCTTTATTCCCGCCACCTGTCAAGCTCCCTTTATAAACTCACCTCAGTTTTGTTCTCGTCGCCGGTCCATAGTGTTCACTCCCCCTCAGTCTCTGCCAGAATCGTTTGTCAGCTCAGTTTTTTGTTACAGTCAGCCAGAAGACTTACTTCGACTTTGTTTTTTGTTCCAGTCAGCTTATAGAATTTCCTTCAGCTTTGTTTTTGTTCCAGTCACTGCCTAGATCCAGCTCAGCTCTGTTCACGACTCCCGGGTTCCGTTCTGCTTTCAAGTTCCTACTCCTGTTCTCAACTCCTGGTGAGCTGTTCTGGTCTCAAGTCCACGGCTCAGATGTTCTGGTCTCAAGTCCTCGGCTCAGATGTTCTGGTCTCAAGTCCTCGGCTCAGAAGTTCTGGTCTCAAGTCCTCGGCTCTGATGTTCTGGTCTCAAGTCCTCGGCTCTGATGTTCAGGTCTCAATTCCTCGGCTCTGATGTTCTGATCTCAAGTCCTCGGCTCTGATGTTCTGGTCTCAAGTCCTCGGCTCTGATGTTCAGGTCTCAATTCCTCGGCTCTGATGTTCTGTTCTCAAGTCCTCGGCTCTGATGTTCTGGTCTCAAGTCCTCGGCTCAGATGCTCCGTCCTGGTCCCTAGTCTTCAGCTCCAGAGTTCCTCCCGGTCAGTCTCTCTACACGCCTCCTGCCGGCCAGCTTCTGCACCCTACACCTCCGTCTGTTGAAAGACTCTGGGTTCCATCATCATCCATCTTCCACACTATTCAATAAACTCACTCCTAAGAACGAGCTCTGTGTGTGTGTGCTGTGTCCGGGTTCATCCTAGAACAGTATCATGACACTTACTGAATATTCAATTCAATTCAATTTTATTTATATAGTCCCAATTCATGAAACATGTCATCCCGAGGCACTTTACAAAGTCAAATCAATCATATTATACAGATTGGTCAAAAATTTCCTATGTAAAGGAACCAGTTGATTGCTTCAAAGTCCCGACAAGCAGCATTCACTCCTGGGGAAGCGTAGAGCTACAGGGAGAGTTGTCTGCATTGTCCATGGCTTTACAGCAATCCCTCATACTGAGCAAGCATAAAGCGACAGTGGAAAGAAAAACCACCCATTAGCAGGAAGGAAAAACCTCCAGCAGAACCGGACTCAGTATGAACGGTCATCTGCCTCGACCGACTGGGGGTTACAGAAGACAGAGCAGAGACACAACAAGACAGACAAACAAGCACAGAAGCACACATTGATCCAGTAATCTGTTCTACATTAGATGGTAATAGCCGGTGATCTGTCTTCTCTGGATGATGTCACAGTTAACAGAACATCAGACCAGGTGTACCTACTATGAAGAAAAAAGAGAGAACAAAAAGTTAAAAGCTGAAATGACAACAGTCATTTCAATGTAATTGTAAGTGCAAATCTGGAGAACAGTAGAAATCAGTAGAGTGAGAAAAATAGGCCCTGATGTCCTCCAGTAGCCTAAGCCTATAGCAGCATAACTATAGAGGTAGCTCAGGGTAATATGAGCCACTCTAACTATAAGCTTTGTCAAAAAGGAAAGTTTTAAGAATAGTCTTAAAAGTAGACAGGGTGTTTGCCTCACGGACCAAAACTGGGAGTTGGTTCCACAGGAGAGGAGCCTGATAGCTGAAGGATCTGCCTCCCATTCTACTTTTAGAGACTCTAGGAACCACCAGCAGACCTGCAGTCTGAGAGCGAAGTGCTCTGTTAGGAATATATGGGGTAATCAGAGCTCTGATATATGATGGAGCTTGATTATTAAGGGCTTTATACGTTAGAAGAAGAATTTTAAATTGTATTCTTGATTTAACAGGAAGCCAGTGAAGGGAAGCTAAAATTGGAGAAATATGATCCCTCTTGTTGATTTTCATCAGAACTCTTGCTGCAGCATTTTGGATCAGCTGAAGACTTTGAACTGCATTTTGTGGACTTCCTGATTGTAAAGAATTACAATAGTCCAGCCTTGAAGTAACAAATGCATGGACTAGTTTTTCAGCGTCACCCCTGGACAGAATGTTTCTAATTTTGGCGATATTCCTGAGGTGAAAAAAGGAAACTCTGGAAACCTGTTTAATATGGGATTTAAATGTCATGTCAAGATTTTTTACTTTATTACCAGAGGCCAAGTTAATGCCCTCCAGATTAAGTGATTGATTAAGAAGTTTATTTTTTGAGGACTCTGGTCCAAAGATTATAACTTCTGTCTTGTCAGAATTTAAGTGCAGGAAATATAAAGTCATCCAGCTTTTGATGTCATTAAGACATGACTGCAGTCGAAGTAATTGATTGGATTCATCAGGGTTTAAGGATAAATATAGCTCAGTGTCATCAGCATAACAGTGGAAATTAATCCCATGCTGTCTGATAATCTTGCCAATCGGAAGCATATATATAGTAAAGACAATTGGTCCAAGGACTGAACCCTGTGGTAATCCACAGGTGACCCTAGAGTTTGAGGAAGATTTATTATTAACATGAACAAACTGGAATCTGTCCGACAGATAAGATTTAAACCAGCCTAATGCTTTTCCCTTAATCCCTACAGTATGCTCAAGTCTTTGTAGGAGAATATTGTGATCAACTGTGTCAAATGCAGCACTGAGATCTAGCAGGACAAGTATAGACATAAGTCCATTGTGTCTATACTTGACTCATTTTTACTAACGTAGTCCTCTTGTAGCCAGGTTTCTGTGAGACAAAATAAATCAGTTTATCAGAAATTAATTTATTAACTACAAAGTCTTTGGAGGGAGAGACCTTATATTTAATAGACCACATTTAATTGTTTTATTTTTTTTGGTACAAGGTGAGCCGTATGATTTTTATTAGATTTTTATGATGTGTTCCTTTTAGATCAGTTTTTGATCTGTTAAGTTTTGGCTGTGGGAAAGACACCGTCTCAATAGGGTAATGGGTGGGTGACAGTACAGAAGCTGCAGAGAGGTGTGTTAAACTACGGCTCTGCTTCCTGGTCTGCTCGCTTTTTATTTATGATAAAAATAAAAAGCAAACCATCATACAAATAACTTAAATATTTTCTATTCATGGCTCTAACACAACTTTTTCCTCTTTAAAAGCCACTGTTAAATGATGTGTTTGTTTATAACAGCCACCACAAAAAATCTCTCTACAATTACACTGTCGCTAGCGCTAAAGGATCCTGTCTATTGCGCAATACGCAATCAATTCAAAAAGCTCTGAAATTATTCTTGCACCTTCCGCAACAGGTTGCTGTTGTAAAAATGGACAAGACATGGCTACGACAGACTTCCCTATCTACTCCGCTTATAAAGCTGCAATCTAATCCTGTTTACATGAAATAAGCCTGCTCGCTTGCTCACATGTTGCGATGACAGCAAGTCCAGGATGAGTTTCGAAGAACCAAACGATCCAAGATCATGCTAAATCGTCAACAATCAAATCCAGCTAACTGAGTTAGCGACGTACGAAGAATGGGCCCCAGTTCATTGTTATTGTTTTGATCCGGGTTTTTTGCGCATGCATTGTGTTTGACTGGTTGACAAACACAATGGCGGACGCAAACAAAGGAAACGACGAGTTCTCAGCGTATTTTTGTTCTTTAGATGACGGATCACAAGATCGTTTTAAGATTAAGTTGATGGTTGATGGTATCAGATTGCCAGATCCATACAGCAAAAGCCTGAAGGGATGGACCAAGTCTGTGTAATGCTGGCCAAGTGTTCTGTATGCCGACATATACAGCTACCCTATCAACACGCCTGGCCAATACACATGAGAGAGCATGAAAGCCATGAAATCACTGGACGGCTACAATTATTTTATATCGGGACATGTTCAGACATGTTTGTGTAACATATGATACAGACTCATGCCAGAGGGTTTGCATATATTGTACATGTACGTATATTATTACGAAACGAACATTTACGTCTTGACTGAAGTATATATCCTAATTTTTTATTTATGTAATTATTTAAGCAGAACAATAACTAGTGCAAAATTAAGTTGTATTTACCGGAGATGAAGTGTAGACTGCAAATTCTGTCGTGGTATGATGGCTCCCACAGTCGATTGGGATTGTCTGCCTGCAACCTTTTCATTGAAATTATCCATTGCTTTCTTTCTTCATCCTTCGGTAAACGAAAGAAATGTACATCCGACGATTTGGAATGCCTCTGTGTGCAATCGGGAGCACAACAAGTCGTAGGCATTGTTTAGATCCCAAAAATAAACTAACAGTACGCTCGAATTCACCCATTTTGTCACGCTGGTAGACAAAAAGAGTACTGTTTTTGCCTACCAGCGTGACCCGGATGTAGCTCGTGAAGTCACGCGTGAACCAGTCTATTCATTTTTTTAAATTAATTGCTCCACTTGTGAAAGTAAAATCTGTTGAGCTCTATTTGGCATTAAGACATCAATTCTTATTGCCACATTGCTAGACAGGACACTGGAAAAAAATTTAAATAAATTAAAAATAAATTAAATTAATAATCGATACTTGCCATCAAGAATCGATGCAGTAGATCGTGAAAATTAGAATCGCAATGCATCGTCATGGCAATTATTTTGCACACCCCTAGTTTGAACCAATAGGAAAATACTGCAATAGCCATTGTTCAACCCTAAGAGAGCAGCACTAAGACAGTGTTAGATACATATTGCAAAACTAAACAGGTTCACATAAAAATGTAAAAAGAATTGCACAGTAACACTAAAGTAGTACCCTTTGGCTCAGTTTAGATTGCTTATCTGCAAGAAGGTTGATCTTGGGGTAAGTTATACTTTGAGGAGAGGGTAACCATCCCCATGATAAGACTTATTCAAAGCCATGCTGCAAAAGGTAACTCTACTTTACAAGGGGTGAACAGTTATACATGCTGAAGGTTTCTGTTTTTTTGTCATATTCATTGCTTGCTTCACAATTAAAAAATAGCTTGTCTTCAAAGTTGTAGGCTGTGCAACAACTTTGAACAACAAACAACAAATGGTGCAAACACAATTCTTTTTAATTTCAGGTTGAGAGGCAACAAAAGATGACAAAGGCAATACATTTGCAAGCCACTGTAGAATGGCTTAGGCCACGTGTACACAGAGAAGAACAAGGTTAATTTTTGTCATCGATTAAGAAAAGTTGTGTCCACATGAGAGGACGGAGCAAACTTGAAAGGCTGTAGTAGGTATGACAGCCAATGATAATCGGACAGTGAGTAACTGCTGTGTGCTTGTTTTCACTGAAACATGGCTAAATGACAACACTCAATGAGCATGCAAACGGGTGGACAGGGCCATTGTAAAAGGAGAAAAGACCCCTTGTGGAGGGGTCTGTTTTTACATCCATGATATATGGTGCTGGGTGCTATGGTAGAAGGCTGTCCTTTTACATAAAGCGAAAAAACAACTTTGAACAGGGTGGACTCGGGTTTCAACTTTTGAAAATTTACAACACAGCAATAGGTTTGATTTCTGCCGAGTTTCACCCCAATTCACACCTTCATGCATGTGACCACAACATTTCTACTTGGAGCCAAGCAAACGATGAGCCTAACGACTCCATTGTGAGGGGCGATCAGTTTCAGGTGAATTTACATGTGAATCTAAGCTATAAAAAAAGACTTACCAGCAGGTCTATAAAGCTTGGAGCTCCAGACATTTTAAATTAAGAAAGTTTATGGGATGGGAAGTGAAACGACTTAGCTTCAGAATAGAAGTCTACCCATCAATCCATTATGCACGCTTATCCCTCATGGGGTCATGAGGGGTGCTCCCTCAAAGACATTTATACCACCCACCTCATCTGCAAGGCAATCCCTATTGTGGTTGATTCAAGCCACCCTGCTAATATTTTGTTCAACCTCCTACCCTCTGGGAAGAGGTACAAAACCCTGTGCTTTGACATTATGCAGCAGATGACCCGCAGCTGATTGACTGAACCTACCATAGAAAGACTAGATATGGTACCCTTTTACCCAGTGTAATGCCCGCTCTACTAAAAGCCTGAGATGAGAAATAGCCTGGGTCTCCGGGGTGTCCCCCATGCTGAGCTAAGAGGATATCTTCAGTGGAGGGATAATGAGTGTTGCCCCAACCTCTGACAGAATCTTCTCAATCTGGAAACCCTTGTTGGCCATTACTACATCTCCGGGGTGAAGTAGTTGTAACATCTGTGATTTTTTAGTTATTTCTATGTCTCAGATGGAGCCTGTGAACAGCTTGAATACAAAACTGATTATCCCATATGGAGTGATGCCAATCAGACCTTTAAAGATGGTGTGTTTCTTGTACTTGCAAAAAAGGTTTCCAACTGCAATGTGAGGTTTTACGATGGATCTCCGTGCAGTCTATTATCACTTTCACCTGAGAGCAGTAGAGCTTGAACTTGGAAGGCATTGTGGCCTGAACTCCCTGAACTTGCTGAAGTTTTTGGTGAGGACTAGGTGTATCTTTTGCTGTTCTCTGTGCCTTGGACCAGTACATAAGCCTTGAGGCAGAAGGGTAAACTGACTCCCAAAACACTGTGAAGACCTTCTTTGAGCTGAATCTTGAGTAGTATTGAAAATCCTCATCTGTGATACATAACCTGAAAATCAGTGGCTGCTGCTGCGTCTTAGTAGTCAGCTGCTTGATTTTCATGTCTAGTGACAAAATTTCAAGCTCCAACTCTTGAATTCTCTGTGTGCCACCGTCCAGTTTACCTTAAGGGAAAAAAAAGAGCATACACTTTGACAGACATCATTCATCCATCTACCTATTTTCACAGTCTTCATTACTGGATGCTGTTGATGAGCTTGATGGTTATTCTTGACTATTTATGCGATAATGAGACTAATATGTATAAAATGAACTTTATGATGTAGTTTGTGGAATGTCTTCTGGATCACTGCAATATATTTTTTTCTGCAAGACACTTTTTGTAATACTAATCAGGAGAAGAATGGCAGGCATTGCATTGAGCTTTTGCCACTGCCCCTCCAGGCAAGGCCTCCTCTGTGCAGTCCTCTAGCTCAAGCATTTCCTGGACATCATCCAGGGCAGCAGCACTGAGATGCTTCTTTGCTCCCAGGTAAACTGACTTACGAGCTTGTGAGCCTCTTCCTAGGGGTGGGAAATATGTTGTGATGGTCATGACACATTTTTGGTTATAAATCAAACCGGTTTAATAAGTCCCCCTCCTTTTACCCCAATCATTCCAGCAGAATCTAGACAGCACCGGCCCTTGTTTAATCCGTATTCTTCCTACAGCTGATGTACTTAGATCCTCTGGATCTGCTGACTACATACATGTGTGATCCTGCGAAGGATTTTGAAACTTGGTCCCTCATCTCTCCTGATCGCTCTCACCTAACCGATACGTATTTCTGCGTCCACAGGAAGATTATGGAAACTCAAATACGGACTTTTTTGTTTGTTGTTGGAACAACAAGGAACATTGCCTTAATGACTGTGCCATGCTAGTTAGGGGACACAAAGAGAAAGTAAAAATCTAAATTATTAACCACATTGGGCCCCAAATGGCAATGGTTGCATATTGTTTAAATTAATATCTTAAAAGCTATTCCGAACAATATAAATTTATATAGAAAGTACATGTTTTAACCTGGCAGTAGTGTATAAATTAGCTTCCTGTTGCTAATGTTGTTGCCAAATAGCTTTCATTCCTATGGAATGGCTTCTTCTTTATATACAGTCTTTGGCTGTTATAAAATGGTACCCTGAAAATGATCAATAATATTACCACTGCTAACACATAAACATGTTCTGTAAACATTACCTTTCATAATTTCATAAAGTGGATAAGCACCCGTCCATTTACCAGAAAATCCTCCAAGGTGAAAGCACAGCAGAAGTAAATTTACCCTGTAAATTTAGTCTAAGTGGAAGTTATCTGATGTAACTGTGAAAAAGGCCTATTACACCTGTGGGTACGTGGTTCACAGTATATTAATGATGTGCATGCACACACTCACCCTCTTTCTTCCTTCTGGTCCTTGGAGCTTGTGCAGTGGTCTTCACGTCTTATTTCTGCTTAGGCTGCTGTTTCTCCCAGCACCCATCTAGCATTACGTGAGTTGAGTTTCTGCTGTGTTGTGAGTTTTTCTTTTACTGCCATTAAAAAAGAAAAAGAAATAAAAGAACGTAACTAACTGCAACAAAACTTTGTGTAGCAGTTAACTGACTGAAACTAATCATCTATTAAGGCACACGGTTGCCACCCCCTGGCGTGGAGAGGTACTGTTTTCCGGTTTGCTCTCCTTGTTGCTTTATATTTAGCTGCTTTGGCAGCATTGTTCAATAGAAAAACTGTTTTTGTCAGTGGCTTTCTTTGTTTGTTTTCTGCCTCTGTAGTAGGACAGGTATACTGTATCAGAATGGCCTCAGAGGCAGATGATTACCACATGGACAATGTTACAGGGCTCAGTGCCACCTAGTGCCAAAGCTGTGCAGATGTCTGGGAACAAGAGGAAGCAGGATCAGCTGTATAATCCCAGAGTGGATCTGCTCTAAGAACAACTGGAGGATATGCATAAGACTATGGATAACATGGCGGCTGCACAACAGTGCTTCTTGGATAATATGGTTCCCCAACAGGTTGGTCCTCACTCAGATACTGTTTCTCTGATCGCTTTGGGCAACTTGGGTAAGATCGACAACTCTGGTTGCAGCTCATCTGCTCTCCAGTATACCTATGGGGAGGAGCAGGAGGTGTCCCTGGATGTTATATTGGGGGCCGTGCCTCGGTAACTTATGTTTCACTGAAGGTCTTGCTAGCCAGAGCTGCTGGTGCTGCAGGTGTTTCTGCTTCGCCCCCACCCCCCACCCCCCACCCAGGGCTTCTGCATTGGATGAGGTCCTGGATCATCAAGAACAGGCCTCTTTGCCTGTATATATGGATTTTGTTTCCCATCTTCAGAAATCAGGGGCACAGCCAAGGGAGATTGTGGACCTGCAGTTACCTCAGTTAGCTCAGGGGGCTTTACAGTGCCAATGAATGTAGGATGGATGGGACCTTACATGTTGGCCCATCATTAGCACTTCTCACCTGGGCGTCCTGCTGGGAAGGTTGCTCATCACCCTAATAAGAAGTGCAGAGCACTGATGGCTTGCAGGCCAAGGCCTATTAGTCCACTGCAATGGCTGTAAGGCTGGCAAATAAAAATACCCTCCTCCTGGTGTATTTGGAGAGCGTCATCCAGGATCTGGATGCCATGAGCCCATCTGATCTCCTCTCTGAGCTGTCCACTGTTGTGGACAAAGTCATCCAAGGGGCAAGTATGCAGGCCAAGGTTCTTGGTAACTCCATGGCCCAACTTGCTATGGCTCGACATCATGTCTGGCTGAGTCAAATGAACCTGTCAGCTGTTATGGGAGCCAGCATTTTGCCTGATCAGGTGTTTGGCCCGGCGGCTGAGGCAGCATTGGACGAGGCCCAAAAAAGTCTGGTTTCGCAACATGTCAATCTGCCACATGGGGCTTTTGAGGGCAGCCTTTCGTGCGGCCCGTGAGAGGCTGCACGAGACCTTTTTCATGGAGTCAGGACTCAAGTCTTTCAGGATAGCAGGCCAGCTGCCTCCCGCCCAGTCTGCCGGCCAAGGGTTCATGCCCTTTTCGGAGACCGTAGTGATCGGGGCCCATCCAGGTCCAGTCAGCAATCCTGACTGTGCCCTCTGCTGGGCATCAGGTTTTTTTCCAGCTCCTCGATGCTTGGCATCAGTGCACTTCGTGCCTGTGGGTGCTTTCAACTCTGGAGTTCTCTCCAGAACCGGGAAACAAATCGTGGTCCTCCATCAGAGATGATGTCCGTGGGGAGTCCGTGAAGACCTCCTGAGCTAAGACCTCCCCTATCTCCTTAGCAGATGGTAGTCCTTGGAGGGGCACAAGATGAACCATCTTGGAGAACTGTCGTCAACAGGACCGTGAAACCATTAGAGGGGGCAGACCTGTGACAAAGTCCATGGTGATGTGAGACCAGGGACATGATGGGATCGGAAGGGGCCGCAGCAACCCCAAGGGTGGGAGGGTTTAGCATGGCAACATCTTTGACAGGTGACAACAAACTCTGTGACATCCTTTGTCAGGGACGGCCACCAGAACTGGGACCGGACCACTTGAAGTGTTTTGCTGACTCCAGGATGACAGAAAAGATGGAAGCTGAGGCACAAGTCCAGTACCTTGGGGACCAGACAGTCGGGGACAAACAGTCGTACTCCAGATTCTAATGGTCAGTCCAAACAAGAAACAGTTCCTTGGACCACCCCTCCAACCAGTGCCTCCATGAAGACAGAAGTTCAAAAGAATTGTGTGACACACTTATAAACATTGGTTTAACTCAACATGTTTGTAAAATAGTTCCCATTTTTTTGTTTGTGATTCAAACTGCAGGTTTCCCCCACTTGAAAAGGCAGCTTGCATCCAGAGATTCCATAGGATTTCACTCAAAATGCAACAGTTAATTCTTTCCTTTTTTTTCTCTTTTATTTGAACATTGTTGAACACACAGAAAACAATGATTAACACCCTTTAAATAACTAAAACATATCCCTGAAAAAAATATACCATAAGATTTAAGCACCCAAAATCAAAACATATTTAAAGTATTATTCAGTGATATATATATATTTTTTTTTTACATTCTAGTATTTATTTATTTACCTTTTCTTAAACACACATTTTAAATAACTCTCTTTTTAACATTTCATAATATTTCAATCTGAATGCCATAAATTAATTAATTAATTAATTAATCTTTCCACATAATCTTTTCACACTTGTCACAATTTGTGGCTCACCGGCTCCTTCTCTTTGGAACAAACTTTCCTCCAGTGTTTTCACCCAGCCACCCTCACAGTGCTCATTGCTGCCCTGTGAGTGAACATATCCCAACTAATAACTTGATTATCTTCACCTGGAGTCTGCTGTCTCCAGGTTGAGAGACACCCCCTCCTATACTCAGTAAGAGAAGGGCAAGGCATGAATTCAGCTCAACAATGTTAAACAGCCAACGCACAAACAGGAACATATTATAGACTTAATCATCACTAAAAGTCTAAACATTTCCAAGGTCAATATAACTGATGTTGTCCTATCTGATCACTTTTCTGTTACCTTTGAAAGCATTATTTCCAGTTACTCATTTAGTCAAAGGGACATAATAAGAAAACATCTTTAAGGACAATGCCACGGAAACTTTTATCTAAGCTTACTGTTCTACTTCAACCTTGTGCTGCAACTCAGTAGATGAGCTAGTAGATAACTTTCGTTCTAAAGTTTTAGATATCATTGACTGCATTGCTCCAGTTAAAGTGAAGGTTGTTTCCGGGAAGAAAAAATCTCTTTGGAGAAGTCCTGTAGCAGTTAAAAAGTGAAAAAAGGGAGTATCGAAAAGCTGAACGCAGGTGGAGAAAGACTAAACTCAAGGTTCACTATGACATCTATAAAGCGAGACTTTACAGATATAACTTACAACTGAAAAATGCAAGGGAATCTTTCTACTCTGAGATCATCAACAAAAACATTAATAATACCCGTGCCCTATTGGCCACGGTCGATAAGTTAACAAATCCCCCAGTGTCCATGGCTTCTGAACTCCACTCCACCAGGGCCTGTAATAAATTTGCTATCTTCTTTACTGAGAAAATCCTAAAGATTAGAGGATCAGTCTGTACATCCATATCAACTCCAGAACCAAAGCTGCATCCAACTAGAACTTATCTTGACTAAATCTCCCTATTTAGCCAAATTCAATACTGTCGATCACTCCATTCTGTTAGAATGCCTGGAAAACTGTGTCGGCCTTTCTGGTACAGCACTCAACTCGTTTAAATCCTGCTTAAAGGACATGGCCTTTTTTTGTCAGTAGATAACTTTACATCAGAGATGACAAAAATCACATGTGGTTCCCCAAGGGTCCATCCTGGGTTCCCTCCTATTCAATATCTACATGCTCCCTCTAGCTCAGATCATAAAAAAAGCAAAATCGGCTACCATAACTATGCAGTCAACACAAAGCTCTACATCACTTTGTCACCAGGTAACTATGAACCCATTCAAGCACTGGGCAAATGCTTAGAAGAAATCAATGCATGGATGTGCCAAAAAAATGTTCAATTGAATAATACACGCAGCTTCAGTCGCTTCATCTAGAAACCATTGATCAGGCCTGAAATTTGGGAGTAATGATGGACTCAGACCTGAACCTCCAAAAGCATCCAAAGACAATTACAAGGACGGCTTTCTATCACCTGAAGAACATTTCCAGGATTAAAGGACTAATGTCTCAGCAGGATCTGGAAAACAAATCCATTCGTTTATTCTTAGTTGAATTGATTACTGCAATGGTGTTTTCACAGGTCTGCCTAAAAAGTGGATCAGACAGCTGCAGCTGATCCAGAATGCGGCTGCCTGTGTCCTAACTAAGACTTATAAAGTAGAGCACATCACCCCAGTTCTAAAGTCCTTATACTGGCTCCCTGTATCTCAGAGAATAAACTTTAAAATACTTCTGTTAGTCTATAAATCCCTGAATGGCTTAGCACCTAAATACATCACAGACTTGTTATCAGTGTATCAACACCCAGACCACTCAGGTCATCTGGCCCCAGCCTACTCTGCATACCTAGAACCAGAACTAAACACAGAGAAGCAGCATTTAGTTGCTATGCTCCATTTATCTGGAACAAACTTCCAGAAAACTGTAAAAGTTCGGAAAGCCTGAGTTCTTTTAAATCAAGATTAAAAACACATTTGTTTAGGATTGCCTTCGACTGCTCTAGTTAAACTGTTTTACTGAAACATCATTAGTTAAACTTTGTAGTCCAACTGTTTTTAATATTTGCTTTTAGTTTCTATGTGTCAGGGTGCAGTTCTCCCTGCTGCACCATGGACAGTTCCAGATCCTTCCACCATCCACTCTGCCCTGCTTCACTCCATGCTGGATCTGTTTCACCTGCTGCAACAATCAAGTCCGGATTCATTCCACCTGGTCAACCTCCTATATAAGCTCCTCTCAGTCCTGCTCTTGCCGCTGGTTCGTCAACGTCCTTCCTCTGTCTGCTCACACTGCTGATAGATGTTTTCTTTGCCTTGACTCACATCAAACCTGCCTGAGCTCCCTGCTTTGGAGCTCTTTCTCCCTTCTGCCTGAGCTTTCTGCTCTCTTCACCTGCCAAGCCACGGTTCCCTGCATCCGCCAGTTCCAGCTCCAGCCATCTCCACCATTCTTCTGCTACAGCTTGGTATGGACTTTGGTTCTTATCCATTATTCAACCTTTTCAATAAAGACTCTTAAATGTGGCTCTGTGTGTGGCTGAATTCGGGTTCAAAGTTCACAAATCCTGACAATACGAACCAGCCAGAATGAACCCGTCATCCACTCAGAGCCTGGAGCCCATAGCCACCTCTCTCCTGGGTTCCATGACGGAACCCATGTTTCAAAATCTAAGGAAACTGTTGGACTCATTACCCACTGTTGACCCACCTTGGGTGCGGGTGGGTACAGCGGAGAGCCTGTGGGACGTTTATAAGGACTAGGCCCCACTGTTGTCCCTCCTGGGGATAATTGGTCTTGAGTAGGAGATCAGTTGGATTTAGGGTTAGAGGACTCGTCCCCCCTGTCTCAATGGTCCCATGTATTTTCCGGGGACATGGCGCAATATGCTCCCTAAAGTCAGGGAACTCACGTGGAGCCATTAGAGCGTTCATTTGAATGGGCCGCCAGGGCTCATGAAAGTCCTTAGGGAGCACATGCAATACTGAACATTGGCCACTGGATGGCAGCCTTACCTTACGTTTTTGAGAATGTCAGTAGGGTCCACTTGGTGACAGGAGGCTATCAAATGGGTTCTATTGGGTTAGGGTTAGTACTGGTAGTGCAGTATATGGAATTATAGTGTGTGTGTGTGTGTGTATATGTGTGTGTGTGTGTGTGTGTGTGTATGTGTGTGTGTGTGTGTGTGTGTGTGTCTCTGTGTGTCTGTGTGTGTGTGTGTGTGTGTGTGTGTGTGTGTGTGTGTCTCTGTGTGTCTGTGTGTGTGTGTGTGTGTGTGTGTGTGTGTGTGTGTGTGTGTGTGTGTGTCCATTATGTTGTAAAGTGTGACATGTGGTAATTAAACGTGTGTTAGACCAAGTGTTTTGGTACATGCAGTCCAATGTATCAGTGTGTGTGTTATGGATGTTGGTTCTCCAGGACCCAGAGTCTGTTCCAGGACCCTGGAGGTTGCTCCAGGACCCAGAGTCTGTTCCAGGGAGGGGGGTGTTAGCTCCAGGGAGGTTGTTGCGGGCTAGTGGTGCTTCCTTCCTGGACACATGACCTCCGTGGTGCCTCCCCTGGTTCCTCCAGGACCCTGGAGGTTCTTCCAGGACCCTGGAGGTTGCTCCAGGACCCAGAGTCTGTTCCAGGGAGGAGGTGTTAGCTCCAGGGAGGTTGTTGCGGGCTAGTGGTGCTTCCTTCCTGGGTAAATGACCTCCGTGGTGCCCCCCCTGGTTCCTCCAGGACCCTGGAGGTTGCTCCAGGACCCTGGAGGTTGCTCCAGGGAGGGGGTGTTAGCTCCAGGGAGGTTGTTGCGGGCTAGTGGTGCTTCCTTCCTGGACACATGACCTCCGTGGTGCCTCCCCTGGTTCCTCCAGGACCCTGGAGCTTCCTCCAGGACCCTGGAGGTTGCTCCAGGGAGGGGGTGTTAGCTCCAGGGAGGTTGTTGCGGGCTAGTGGTGCTTCCTTCCTGGACACATGACCTCCATGGTGCCTCCCCTGGTTCCTCCAGGACCCTGGAGCTTCTTCCAGGACCCTGGAGGTTGCTCCAGGACCCAGAGTCTGTTCCAGGGAGGAGGTGTTAGCTCCAGGGAGGTTGTTGCGGGCTAGTGGTGCTTCCTTCCTGGACACATGACCTCCATGGTGCCTCCCCTGGTTCCTCCAGGACCCTGGAGGTTCTTCCAGGACCCTGGAGGTTGCTCCAGGACCCAGAGTCTGTTCCAGGGAGGAGGTGTTAGCTCCAGGGAGGTTGTTGCGGGCTAGTGGTGCTTCCTTCCTGGGTAAATGACCTCCATGGTGCCCCCCCTGGTTCCTCCAGGACCCTGGAGGTTGCTCCAGGACCCTGGAGGTTGCTCCAGGGAGGGGGTGTTAGCTCCAGGGAGGTTGTTGCGGGCTAGTGGTGCTTCCTTCCTGGACACATGACCTGCGTGGTGCCTCCCCTGGTTCCTCCAGGACCCTGGAGCTTCCTCCAGGACCCTGGAGGTTGCTCCAGGGAGGGGGTGTTAGCTCCAGGGAGGTTGTTGCGGGCTAGTGGTGCTTCCTTCCTGGACACATGACCTCCATGGTGCCTCCCCTGGTTCCTCCAGGACCCTGGAGCTTCTTCCAGGACCCTGGAGGTTGCTCCAGGACCCAGAGTCTGTTCCAGGGAGGAGGTGTTAGCTCCAGGGAGGTTGTTGCGGGCTAGTGGTGCTTCCTTCCTGGACACATGACCTCCATGGTGCCTCCCCTGGTTCCTCCAGGACCCTGGAGGTTGCTCCAGGACCCAGAGTCTGTTCCAGGGAGGAGGTGTTAGCTCCAGGGAGGTTGTTGCGGGCTAGTGGTGCTTCCTTCCTGGGTAAATGACCTCCGTGGTGCCTCCCCTGGTTCCTCCAGGACCCTGGAGGTTGCTCCAGGGAGGAGGTGTTAGCTCCAGGGAGGTTGTTGCGGGCCAGTGGTGCTTCCTTCCTGGGTAAATGACCTCCGTGGTGCCCCCCTGGTTCCTCCAGGACCCTGGAGCTTCTTCCAGGACCCTGGAGGTTGCTCCAGGGAGGGGGTGTTAGCTCCAGGGAGTTTCTTGCGGGCTAGTGGTGCTTCCTTCCTGGACACATGACCTCCGTGGTGCCTCCCCTGGTTCCTCCAGGACCCTGGAGCTTCTTCCAGGACCCTGGAGGTTAACTATTATATAATGTACCCCGGTTGCCATGGCAACGGTTAAATGGTTATTAGCTTAGCCACACCCCTTAGCTTCCTATTGGTCCATTGATAATTATTCCTACGTCATCTGTGACGTAGGAATAGTGGTGCTTCCTTCCTGGACACATGACCTCCGTGGTGCCTCCCCTGGTTCCTCCAGGACCCTGGAGCTTCTTCCAGGACCCTGGAGGTTGCTCCAGGGAGGGGGTGTTAGCTCCAGGGAGTTTCTTGCGGGCCAGTGGTGCTTCCTTCCTGGACACATGACCTCCATGGTGCCTCCCCTGGTTCCTCCAGGACCCTGGAGGTTCTTCCAGGACCCTGGAGGTTCATCCAGGACCCTGGAGGTTGCTCCAGGGAAGGGGTGTTAGCTCCAGGGAGGTTGTTGCGGGCTAGTGGTGCTTCCTTCCTGGGTAAATGACCTCCGTGGTGCCTCCCCTGGTTCCTCCAGGACCCTGGAGCTTCTTCCAGGACCCTGGAGGTTAACTATTATATAATGTACCCCGGTTGCCATGGCAACGGTTAAATGGTTATTAGCTTAGCCACACCCCTTAGCTTCCTATTGGTCCATTGATAATTATTCCTACGTCATCTGTGACGTAGGAATAGTGGTGCTTCCTTCCTGGACACATGACCTCCGTGGTGCCTCCCCTGGTTCCTCCAGGACCCTGGAGCTTCTTCCAGGACCCTGGAGGTTGCTCCAGGGAGGGGGTGTTAGCTCCAGGGAGTTTCTTGCGGGCCAGTGGTGCTTCCTTCCTGGACACATGACCTCCATGGTGCCTCCCCTGGTTCCTCCAGGACCCTGGAGGTTCTTCCAGGACCCTGGAGGTTCATCCAGGACCCTGGAGGTTGCTCCAGGGAAGGGGTGTTAGCTCCAGGGAGGTTGTTGCGGGCTAGTGGTGCTTCCTTCCTGGGTAAATGACCTCCGTGGTGCCTCCCCTGGTTCCTCCAGGACCCTGGAGCTTCTTCCAGGACCCTGGAGGTTGCTCCAGGGAAGGGGTGTTAGCTCCAGGGAGGTTGTTGCGGGCTAGTGGTGCTTCCTTCCTGGGTAAATGACCTCCGTGGTGCCTCCCCTGGTTCCTCCAGGACCCTGGAGCTTCTTCCAGGACCCTGGAGGTTAACTATTATATAATGTACCCCGGTTGCCATGGCAACGGTTAAATGGTTATTAGCTTAGCCACACCCCTTAGCTTCCTATTGGTCCATTGATAATTATTCCTACGTCATCTGTGACGTAGGAATAGTGGTGCTTCCTTCCTGGACACATGACCTCCGTGGTGCCTCCCCTGGTTCCTCCAGGACCCTGGAGCTTCTTCCAGGACCCTGGAGGTTGCTCCAGGGAGGGGGTGTTAGCTCCAGGGAGTTTCTTGCGGGCCAGTGGTGCTTCCTTCCTGGACACATGACCTCCATGGTGCCTCCCCTGGTTCCTCCAGGACCCTGGAGGTTCTTCCAGGACCCTGGAGGTTCATCCAGGACCCTGGAGGTTGCTCCAGGGAAGGGGTGTTAGCTCCAGGGAGGTTGTTGCGGGCTAGTGGTGCTTCCTTCCTGGGTAAATGACCTCCGTGGTGCCTCCCCTGGTTCCTCCAGGACCCTGGAGCTTCTTCCAGGACCCTGGAGGTTGCTCCAGGGAGGGGGTGTTAGCTCCAGGGAGTTTGTTGCGGGCCAGTGGTGCTTCCTTCCTGGGTAAATGACCTCCGTGGTGCCCCCCCCCCTGGTTCCTCCATGGTCCCAGATTGAACCGAGCCAAAAATCCTAGTAATCCCATGTGGAATGTAATGCTTTTCATGTTGGAGTTTGCCCTGAAATATAAAATGCCGCCCTCTGTCCCATATTAAATGCAGCCTTTTGTACATAGTGGTTCCACTGGTTCCTCCAGGACCCTGGAGGTTCCTCCAGGACCCAGAGTCTGTTCCAGGGAGGGGGGTGTTAGCTCCATGGGGGTTGTTGCGGGCCAGTGGTGCCTCCTTCCTGGGTAAATGACCTCCGTGGTGCCCCCCCCTGGTTCCTCCATGGTCCCAGATTGAGCCGAGCCAAAAATCCTAGTAATCCCATGTGGAATGTAATGCTTTTCATGTTGGAGTTTGCCCTGTAATGTAAAATGCTGCCCCCTGTCCCATATTAAATGCAGCCTTATGTACATAGTGGTTCTCCTGGTTCCTCCAGGACCCAGAGTCTGTTCCAGGGAGGTTGTTGCGGGCCAGTGGTGCCTCCTTCCTGGACACATGACCTCCGTGGTGCCCCCCCCTGGTTCCTCCATGGTCCCAGATTGAGCCGAGCCAAAAACCCTATTAATCCCATGTGGAATGTAATGCTTTTCATGTTGGAGTTTGCCCTGTAATGTAAAATGCTGCCTACTGTCCCATATAAAATGCAGCCTTTTGTACATAGTGGTTCTGTATGATATATCTCCGTGGAAGTGCATGCGGGTGGGGGATGGGCGACAGGCCATGTGCTCACTCCACCTCCATGCAGGAAAAGAGTCTGTTAGCCCCGGGTAGAAATGTTCCATTTCCCCCCTGTTTCTCTGGAAGATAAAATCAACTAAAGAGTAAATTTAAACAAAATTAAAGTGAAAAAAGGACCATGTCAATACTATGGCTGATAGTGCTTATGACTTTGACATTTAAAACGTGAAAATTGTGATCAGTCCCAGCCGGGATTTGAACCCCGTTCTCCCGCTTGAGAGGCGGGAGCATTAACCACAAGACTACCCAGGTCACATGATCAGGTGGGCCGTATCCTGGGTATGTCTTTAACCGTCCACCTGTATAAAGGTGCTCTTATTGATATCGGCTTCTCCGTGGAAGTGTATGTGGGTGGGGGATGGGCGACAGGCCATGTATCCATTTCCCCCTCTGTTTCTCTGGAGGATAAAATCAACTAATAGGGGCTTCTCCGTGGAAGTGTATGCAGGCCTACAGTGTTCTTTTCCTGGATACAATAATCCATGTTCCCCCTGGTTCTCTGGAGGTCCAAGCGGCTGCTCCATGGAACTTATTGCGGGCCTAAAATGCTTTGTCCCTGGGTAAAATAATCTCTATGTTCCCCCTGGTTCTCTGGAGGTCAAAGGGGCCCTCTGGAGGTCCAAGTGGCTGCTCCATGGAACTAATTGCGGGCCTAAAATGCTTCGTCCCTGGGTAGGTAGATTTAAAAAAAAAAAAAAAAACTTGGGAGCCCAAGAGGGAATCGAACCCCGCTCTCCCAGGTGGGGGGCGGGCTTCCTAGCCACCTGACTATCATGTGTCTGCACAAAATTTCCGGAAAACTATTATATAATGTACCCCGGTTGCCATGGCAACGGTTAAATGGATATTAGCTTAGCCACACCCCTTAGCTTCCTATTGGTCCATTGATAATTATTCCTACGTCATCTGTGACGTCATTGACCATTGTAAAATAGAGAAAAAGAAACTAGGTAAGGCTGGTTTCGAACCCTGCTCCTTTGGGTGGGAGCCCATGTTCTTAACCACTCTGCTACACCCCTTAGGCCCTATATATAGGGCTCCGGTGCTCCTTACATATGTTAAGTGCTGCCACCTGTGATAAAGTGACCCCCTAACCTCAATGCCGCCAAGTGTCCCATTCAGTGTACTGCGGATTGTACATTATGTTAAATGCTGCCCATTGGCCCATGTATAATCCTGCCTTTTGGCCCATATTAAAATGCTGCCCATTGGCCCATGTATAATCCTGCCTTTTGGCCCATATTAAAATGCTGCCCATTGGCCCATGTATAATCCTGCCTTTTGGCCCATATTAAAATGCTGCCAACTGGCCCATGTATAATCCTGCCTTTTGGCCCATATTAAAATGCTGCCAACTGGCCCATGTATAATCCTGCCTTTTGGCCCATATTAAAATGCTGCCAACTGGCCCATGTATAATCCTGCCTTTTGACCTATATTAAAATGTTCCCCACTGGCCTATGTAAAATCCTGCCTTTTGGCCCATATGGTAATATGTACAATAAGGTCCCATATATAGTCCCGCCAAGTGTACACAATGCCACCTGGTGGCGGTTTAACAGTACTACAACCCCTAACTAAAGTTTTGAGCCATTGGTGACCATTTATTTGTGATTTTGGTGAATTTTCACTTTTTTGGGGGGCTGTAGCGGGGGTCCTGGTTGGCTTTAAAAATATGGGACTTTTGGCAGATGGGAGACGAGGGATGGGGCTTTCATAGCACTACACCCAAATGTCCCTGTGCCATTTGGTTAGCCCACAATTGATTTTTGAAAATGGCCCTCGAGTGCTGCCCTTTGTACAAAAAACCACCTGTCACCCTAATTAGGGTTAGAGCACCCAGCCTCCATGAAGACTGTGGGACTTTTTCTATGGAGACAGGGATGACCTTCTCCCATGTTGGTCTGCCCCTGTTCCCGCTGACAAGAGTCCCACAGCCTATGAGGTTGGGGTGCACACCGCCTCGCCAGCCACCGCAGAGGGTCCCGCTGCACACGCCACGGCCCAAGCCTGTGTGGGTGTGTGCGAATCGGCTCTGCACCGCCGGCCGGCTCTGCACCGCCTGCCGACGAAAGCCCTTGTCCTGCACTGGTGACCGCCTCAAGGGTCTGCTCCGCTGGTTGCACCAGTGGTTCATGCTGCGCACGCCACGGCCCAAGCCAGCATGGGTGTGCAAGTTCCTGCGCCGCCGCCAGCGTCTGAGGGTCCTGCCGAGCCGCCGCCAGCATTTGAGGGTCCAGCCCCACCTCCAGCCGAAGTCCTCCAGTCCAGAGAGGTGGTCCAGGGGGACCCGCCTCCGGTCTCAGCCCTCCAGTCCAGAGGCGGTCCAGGGGGACCCACCTCCGGTCTCAGCTCTCCGGTCCAGGGAGACCCACCTCCAGTCTCAGCTCTCCAGTCCAGAGAGGCAGTCCAGGGGGACCCACCTCCAGTCACAGCTCCAAAACCCTCCGAGGAGCCTTCAGTGGAGCTCCACGCCAGGAGAACCAAGGCGAAACACCACTGCCGGACACCTGAGATCCTGCTGCCTCGCTGCCGGCTGACCCAGCCCCGACGGGGTCGCCCTCCGCCACGCCCGCCTCTGCTCCAGCCATGGCAAGGTCGTCCTCCGCGACAACCGCCACCGGAGACCCTGCTGTTCCCCCGCCGGATGACTGCGCCTTGACGAGGTCATCCTCCGCGACGACCGCCACCGGTGACCCTGCTGCTCCGCCGTCAGCCTCGCCAAGGTCGTCCTTCGCGACGACCACCACCGGTGACCCTGCTGTTCCGCCGCCGGATGACTGCGCCTCACCGGGGTCACCCACCGCTACGCCTACACCAGACTCTGCTGCTCCGCTGCCTGCCACGCCTGGGTCATCCTCCGCCAGCTCATCTGGTCATCAGCCGAGCAGCACCCCGTCGTTCTCAGACCTACCATCATTCTCAAGTTCCTGCTCTCAAGAACTCAAGTTCCTGCTCTGCTGTAAAATTCCTGAGTTTATTTGCTGTTAAGTTCCTGAGTTCAAGCCCTGCTTAAAGTTTCTGAGTTCTCCCAGCACTTTTTGTTGGACAATAACCAGATTGATAATATGTTGCACTCTAGATCTGAACATTATCAATCTGGGATTGTTCCATTTTAATCAGTTTGGGGAAAGGAGGGAATTTCAGCAGAACTCTGAGCTAATTGGCCAAAGTGACTCCTAGTTCCCACCTACCAACGGTTGGTTTTAACCAATCATGGTAGAAAATTAAAACGTAAGAAACAGCTGCTGTGAGAAACCACAAGAAGGTAAGCAAGTCAAAGCACTACTTGCTGTTCTACTATGAAAGAAGAATTTGTGGATTCTTACAAAACAGATGTGATAGCAGCAACTAAAGTATCCGCCTGTGCTGCCAAATGTTATGCAAATATACCTGTTTGATTTTGAATATTATTAATATTTATAATTGCTAATTATAATTTATAATATATAATTCAAAATCAAAGGATAGCTATGATGAAAATTATTTCAAATGGTTGTGATCAAGAGCTATGAACCTGTCATGATTAGCACTGAAAAAAGGGGTGTCTAACCAGTTGTTGACTGGGTTAGACTTGTCCAGCAAATGCTGATAACTTTAATTATAATGGCTGACTCAAAATAACCACAAACAACTGCGATTGAGCTAGTTGTTATTTATCGAATTGATAATTCCCTGTTACAGCAATTATTCTGTTTAATGACAGTACTAGAAACACTATTCGTTACTAAATAAAACATTAAAAATAGTAAACAAATGACAATAAAGGTCACTGAAAATGGATTAATTGTAGTGGTAGCAATTTGTAATCAATTCACAGTTGGTTAGAAATAAAGTTGAATTGAATCAGCCGAGCGCTCTATTAGAAAAACACGTTACTTTTTTATCATAACTCTATCACGCTTTTTCTTCTTCTGTGCAGCCCTGCTGTGTTGAGAAGAAATTCAGCTGAACTACTGCAGATTGTTACATGTGGTGGGACCATGATTGAATTCTTGGCAGGACCAGGTTTTGCTGTATCACATTGCCTCTGTGTTGTGTATCAGATAGGCCTGGACACTAAATTAGCTGCAGGCCTTAGCTGCAGGTAACCTGACGCCGCTAGATAGATTTGCTTCGCATATCCATCTGGAAACCTTCCGTTGAAGTAATTTTGGGAAGGGGCGAAAATACTGGTTAGCTGATTGGCCTATGTTGGTGATAGACAAGCCAAATAAACCAATCAGATCAACGAAGCATATGACGTACTCGTCAACATGCTCTGTTACGAGCAACGACGAAAACACAACCACAAGCCAAGCTACTCTTGCTACTGCAGGTAAAGGCTCGTTAGCTCAGCAAAGAAATACTCTGTAATTCCGATAAAACTTGCTCGATAGCCACGCTAACGCTAGTTTCATCGGCTGAAGCCGCCATGTTCTTTAGACTGAACTGTCGATCTTCTTGTTGCATCACACCTCAACCCGCCTCAAAGCCAACGCTGATTGGACGTTCGTTTGGTAAACGGCTCCAAATTTTCTTTAACGGAGAGTAGCCAGACTGATCTGCGAGTGAAACCTTGAAAGCTTGCGAGATCAGGATGGTCTCACGAGGCTAAGCTGCAGGCTGTTGGGAAGTCACTTGTTGCTAACCGGCTAGCTATGGTTAGCTGACCGCCACTTTGAAACTCTGAGTTAGAATGGTTTAGAAGCTAATTATTGCATGAACTAACACTGCTAGTGGCTAGCTTTGCCAAAGCGTCCAACATCCTAATTTCAGGGCTGTTGTGTATATCAGCCTTTTCCTACCTCAGAGCTATTAAGCCAAAACTCCTTTAATGTTGTTACATCAAAGTGCTGCCATGTTGATGTTGATCGTTCAGTGTTGGATCCAATAGAATTTATATAGCGCCAATTCATGAAACATGTCATCTCGAGGCACTTTACAAAGTCAAATCAATCATATTAACAACAGAATAGAACAGACGTCACTTCCTGTTTGCGGTAAGGCGTATTGTATCACTTCCTGTTTTCACTGCGTGAGCAACGGTTTGTTGCTCCAGATTCTCTCGCTTTTATCTTTAATCTCTTTGCTGTAACATCTGTTTCTAACACATAAGCACTTTTAAAACATTTTCTGTTGCTGCACATCACGCTTGGGAACTCCTCGTGTTTCACGGTTTGCTCTCTTGGCGTGGTAGAAGGGCGCTAGCCTAGCTTTAGCCTAGCCTAGCTTTAGCTCCACAATGGCTTCCTCTCCTACTATTACTTCAGCTTCTCCGTCTCTGACTAAGTCTCCCCTTATCTCCTGCTCTCTGTGTCAGATGTTTAGCTATTCCTCTGCCTCCTTTAGTGATAATGGTACTTGTAATAAATGTAGTGTTTTTGTAGCTTTGGAGGCGAGGGTGTCAGAATTAGAGTCCCGGCTCCGTGCTATGGAAAGACCAGCTGATAGCCCCTCTGCTAGCGTGGAGCCACATAGACATAGCGTTAGTTCACTTAGTGGTCCTCCAGAAGCACCCGAGCAGCCGGGTAAGCAGGCCGGCTGGGTGACAGTTCGTAGGAAGCATAGCTCTAGATTTCAGCCCCCAGTTCACCACCAACCCGTCTGCGTTTCAAACAAATTTTCCCCACTCAGCGACACACCCGCTGAGAAGCCGATCCTGGTTATTGGGAGCTCAATAGTCAGAAACGTGGCACTAGAGACACCAGGGACCATAGTTAAATGCCTGCCAGGGGCCAGAACGGGCGACATAGAATCTTACCTAAAACTGCTGACTAAGGATAAGCGTAAATACAGTAAGATTGTTATTCACGCTGGCGGTAATGACACCCGATCACGCCGATCGGAGGTCACTAAAGTTGGTGTTGCTTCAGTGTGTGAGTTTGCTAAAGCAATGTCGGACTCCGTAATTTTTTCTGGTCCCCTGCCTGATTTGACCAGTGATGACATGTTTAGCCGCATATCATCATTCAACCGCTGGTTGTCTAGGTGGTGTCCTGAAAACGACGTGGGCTACATTGATAACTGGAGAACTTTCTGGGGAAAACCTGGTCTGATCCGGAGAGACGGCATCCATCCTACTTTGGATGGTGCAGCTCTTCTTTCTAGAAATCTGGCCGGATTTATTAGTCCTCCTAAATGCTGACAACCCAGGGTCCAGACCAGGAAGCAGAGCCGTAGTTTAACACACCTCTCTGCAGCTTCTGTACTGTTACCCATCCATTATCCTATTGAGACGGTGTCTTTCCCACGGCCAAAACTTAACAGATCAAAAACTTATCTAAAAGGAACAAATCATAAAAACCTAATAAAAATCAATACGGTTCACCTTGAACCTAAAAATAAACCAATTAAATGTGGTCTATTAAATTGATTTCTGATAAACAGATTGATTTGTTTTGTCTCACAGAAACCTGGCTACAAGAGGACTACGTTAGTATAAATGAGTCAACTCCCTCCAATTATTCAAATTTCCACATTCCCAGATCTGTGGGAAGAGGAGGAGGAGTGGCAACCATCTTTCAGTCTGATTTATTAATTAGTCCCAGGCCAATTAATAACTACAGTTCTTTTGAACATTTAACCCTCAGTTTCCCTCATCCAAACTGCAAAGCAATAAAACCTCTTCTGTTTGTTGTTTTGTATCGTCCACCAGGCCCTTACACTCAGTTTTTGGATGAGTTGTCAGATTTCTTATCTGATTTGGTGTTAAATACTGATAAGGCTATTATAGTGGGTGATTTTAACATCCATGTTGACACAGAATGTGATAACCTTAGTGTAGCGTTTAAAACTATCCTAGATTCAATTGGTTTTGCTCAAAATGTGCATAAACCGACGCACTCTTGGCTCCATACTTTAGACCTTGTGCTGACATATGGCATTGATTGTGAAGAATTAACAGTATTTCCTCACAACCCTGTCCTATCTGATCATTTTTTAATAACATTTGAGTTTAATCTAACTGAGTTCTCCACCCCCAAAAGAGGGTTCCATTATAGTAGATCTTTATCGGATAATGCTGTATCAAAACTTAAAGAGTCTGTCCCCTTTTTAATATCCTCCGTATTGCAGAAATGCCCTGTAGATGGCAGCAATGTTGTTTCTTCCAATTCACAAATAGATGTCTTTGTAAACGGTATGACTTCGTCATTGCGTTCTGCATTAGACAATGTAGCTCCCTTGAAAAAGAAGGTGATTATTCACAGGAAGCTGGCTCCTTGGTTTTATTCAGAGCTGCGTTTCTTGAAGCACAATGTTAAGAAATTGGAGAGAAAATGGCGCTCTACACACCAAGAGGAATCCTACTTAATCTGGAAGAACAGTCTATTGTTGTATAACAAGACCCTTCGCAGAGTTAGAGCAGCATATTTTTCATCATTAATTGAGGAGAATAAGAAAAATCCTAGATTTCTCTTCAGTACAGTTGCCAAACTTACCCAGAGCCACAGCTCTGTTGATCCATCCATTCCCTTAGCTCTTAGCAGTAATGATTTTATGGGATTCTTCATAAATAAAATTGATTACATTAAAAATAAAATAATTGGCATCCTCCCAAACATGATTACCTCATCCTCAGTAAGTGAGGCAGCATTGGAGGAATCCTTAGAACCTACGCAGTGTCTGAAAAGCAGTAGAGCTTTCTGAGCTATCTAAAATTTTAGCTTCATCTAAACCTTCTACCTGTATGTTAGACCCAATCCCAACCAAGTTGTTTAAGGAGGTATTCCCTCTGATCAGTGGTCCTATTTTAGACATGATTAATCTATCCTTGGTAAATGGATATGTACGACAGGCTTTTAAAGTAGCTGTTATTAAACCTTTACTTAAGAAACCATCTCTTGATCAAGATGAGTTAGTAAATTACAGACCTATATCTAATCTTCTTTTCTTATCTAAAATTCTTGAGAAAGTAGTTGCTAATCAACTATGTGAACATTTACAAAGTAATGACCTACTTGAGGAGTTTCAGTCAGGCTTCAGAGCTCATCATAGCACTGAAACAGCTCTGGTGAAGGTCACCAATGATATTCTCATGGCCTCAGAAAATGGACTTGTGTCTATACTTGTCCTGTTAGATCTCAGTGCTGCATTTGATACAGTTGATCACAATATTCTCCTACAAAGACTTGAGCATACTGTAGGGATTAAGGGAAAAGCATTAGGCTGGTTTAAATCTTATCTGTCGGACAGATTCCAGTTTGTTCATGTTAATAATAAATCTTCCTCAAACTCTAGGGTCACCTGTGGAGTACCACAGGGTTCAGTCCTTGGACCAATTCTATTTACTATATATATGCTTCCGATTGGCAAAATTATCAGACAGCATGGGATTAATTTCCACTGTTATGCTGATGATACTCAGCTATATTTATCCATAAATCCTGATGAATCCAATCAATTACTTCGACTGCAGTCATGTCTTGATGACATCAAAAGCTGGATGACTTTAAATTTCCTGCATTTAAATTCTGACAAGACAGAAGTTGTAATCTTTGGGCCAGAGTCTTCAAAAAATAAAGTTCTTAATCAATCCCTTAATCTGGATGGCATTAACTTGGCCTCTGGTAATAAAGTTAAAAATCTTGGTGTTGTTTTCGACCAAGACATGTCATTTAAATCCCATATTAAACAGGTTTCCAGAGTTTCCTTTTTTCACCTCCGGAATATCGCCAAAATTAGAAACATTCTGTCCAGGAGTGATGCTGAAAAACTAGTCCATGCATTTGTTACTTCAAGGCTGGACTATTGTAATTCTTTACTATCAGGAAGTCCACAAAATGCAGTTCGAAGTCTTCAGCTGATCCAAAATGCTGCGGCAAGAGTTCTGATGAAAATCAACAAGAGGGATCATATTTCTCCAATTTTAGCTTCCCTTCATTGGCTTTCTGTTAAATCAAGAATAGAATTTAAAATTCTTCTTCTAATGTATAAAGCCCTTAATAATCAAGCTCCATCATATATCAGAGCTCTGATTACTCGTATGTTCCTAACAGAGCACTTCGCTCTCAGACTGCAGGTCTGCTGGTGGTTCCTAGAGTCTCTAAAAGTAGAATGGGAGGCAGATCCTTTAGCTATCAGGCTCCTCTCCTGTGGAACCAACTCCCAGTTTTGGTCCGTGAGGCAGACACCCTATCTATTTTTAAGACTAATGTTAAAACTTTCCTTTTTGACAAAGCTTATAGTTAGAGTGGCTCATACCCTGAGCTATCTCTATAGTTGTGCTGTGATAGGCCTAGGCTGCTGGAGGACATCAGGGTCTAATTTTCTCACTCTACTGATTTCTACTGTTCTTCAGTCTACTGTTCTCCAGTTTTGCATTGTATTACATTGAAATGACTGTCGTCATTTCAGCTTTTAACTTTTTGCTCTCTCTCTTTTTCTTCATAGTAGGTACACCTGGTCTGGCGTTCTGTTAACTGTGACATCATCCAGAGAAGACGGCTCACCCGCTACTACCATCTAATGTAGAACAGATTACTAGATCAATGTGTGCTTCTGTGCTTTTTTGTTTCTCTTGTTGTGTCTCTGTTCTGTCTTCCGTAACCCCAGTCGGTCGAGGCAGATGACCGTTCATACTGAGCCCGGTTCTGCCGGAGGTTTTTCCTTCCCGTTAATGGGTGGTTTTTCTTCCCACTGTCGCTTCATGCTTGCTCAGTATGAGGGATTGCAGCAAAGCCATGTACAATGCAGATGACTCTTCCTGTGGCTCTACGCTTCCCCAGGAGTGAATGCTGCTTGTCGGGACTTTGATGCAATCAACTGGTTTCCTTATATAGGACATTTTTGACCAATCTGTATAATCTGACCCAATCTGTATAATATGATTGAACTTGACTTTGTAAAGTGCCTTGAGATGACATGTTTCATGATTTGGCGCTATATAAATAAAATTGAATTGAATTGAATATTATACAGATTGATCAAAAATGTCCTATATAAGGGAACCAGTTGATTGCTTCAAAGTCCTGACAAGCAGCATTCACTCCTGGAGAACCGTAGAGCCACAGGAGAGTCGTCTGTATTGTCTATGGCTTTGCAGCAATCCCTCATACTGAGCAAGCATAAAGCGACAGTGGAAATAATCTGATCTGTGGGCAGTCGCCACCTTCGTGGTTACGGGAGGCTGTAGGCAGCCTGAGAAGTTATACTCCCACCTGTGTTGCATGGTGGGAGTTGCAGTTTGTCACATCATAATGGCACAACATAAGTTTGTGTTGGTTCAGGTGTGGGCTCAATCGGTCATGCTTTCATCGCACCACTATGTCCCGCTTTAAACTTCAATACTGCAACGTGAATGTCTCCGAACTAAAAACGGTTTGGGTCAAACGGCTGTAGCCTGAGTGGTACAAGATGATTTCTTGTGTGTTTGTGAATGCACAAATCCTGTGAGAATTAATTTTGCTGGCAAGGTTAAGGCTTATTCAATACAAGCGGGTAAACTGTGTTTACTACAACAAAGCTTAATTATCTAAAATATATGACAAGGATTTTCTGATCTGCGATAGATGCCAACAGTCTCCAGCAAACCTCATACGCTTTGGTTGTGTTTGGAACTATCTGGCTTTTAAACTAATATCTTTACTACTATTTCCATAGTGAGTGACAGGACAATTTACCTAAATCTGTTTTCTGCTTTATTTGGTGTCATGTCTGGACCATCAGCTGGGTTCTCCTCTCAGAGGAACTCTCTGGCTTTCTTGACCATTTTAGCTAGGAGGACAATCGTAACTAAATGGATATCATCTCCACCTCCCTCTTTCACAAGCTGATTCAGATATCTTTTGTATTTCCCTAAACCTGAAAAGATTATAATGTTCTTACAAGGCTCCTCTGATAGATTTTTGCAAACATGACACCCACTGTTTCAGCTTGCTGAACAATACAATTTTTCTGTGGTCCCAGACTAGACTCTTGTTTACCCTCTACCGCAGGTCGAGTTTCCTCCTTTAGTTGTTTTACTGTTTCTTTAATACAAAGTGTTGTGGGCACAGAACTTGTTCTAACTGATGTTAATTGTTTATTTGTTTTCATATATTTCTTAAGGAAAGTGGAAGTTTGCTTTAAATTTGTTTTAAAGGAATTGTATGTATGTATTATTATTTATTTATTTTTGCTTGGATTTACCAGTTGCAAAGACAAATAAGATAAGATAAGATAGTCTTTATTGATCTCACAATGGAGAAATTCACTCGTCACATCGGCTCATACAAGAAGGTGCAGAGTAGGGAAGGTGCATTCAGTTATATACAGTGAATCTTCATATATACAATGGATCAGAAAGAATACCAAAAAATACAAAAAAGGAAATAGGAGTGGGCATATGATGTCTCATTTACATTCTTAGTGGTCTATATATATATATATATATATATATATATATATATATATATATATATATATATATATATATATATATATATATATATATAAATATATATATAAATAAAAACATATCTATATACTTAAATATATACATATATCTATGCGCCTACTTACATACGCACCTACGCGTATGTATGTGCATATACATTGTATACATTTGTACATACATATGTGACAGGTTACTTCTCCTGATGACCACAGCTCCACTTTATTGAGGCTTCATATATATATTTAGATGTCAGACGATGACAGGTGGGTGTTACTGTTTTATTCTTTTCCTGCAACACAGCAGACGACACAGCAGCGGCGTGGGTAAACAGCAGTCTCGCGGGACAATTATGATCCATATAAATCCTCTCGCCGCTGTGGCGTTCAGTAAACAAAACAACAGAAAAATAACCAATTGTGGCCATACAAAACAGAAACAACACAAAATATATACTACAGTGATCGTATATTACCTGCAACACAGCAGACGACACAGCAGCGGCGTGGGTAAACAGCAGTCTCGCGGGACAATTATGATCTAACACGTGAGGCGAAAATAGCATAGAAGCTAAGTTAGCTTCAGCAACAAAGTTTCTGATTAACTAAATACAGGCTCAAAATTTATAGTGAGCGCTAACACAACACACAGAGCAATGCCACACCACAGAACACAAAATATGAACACATTAAACACTCACAAAATCAATAACGTCCCAGACCGTGTGAGAGCACATCTTACCCATATAAATCCTCTCGCCGCTGTGGCGTTCCCCACCCCACGTACCCACTACGTCAGTAGGTGGCGGTGTTGCGCCTGGTTTCACATAATTTAACCTGAGCTCTTCTGCTCCGTTACACATACATACATACATACATGTGGGCTGACTTATGTTTAGGTGGTAATAGCAGCAGAAGTCACTACATCAGGATTATTGCACGGGTTGTAGGACAGTGTATTAAATTGATTATTGCACCTTGGTTATTGCACATTAATTATTACAGTTATGGTCACAGTTGCAGTTACAGTGCAGCATTGTAAAATCTGATAGCAGCAGGAATAAATGACCTGCGGTAGCGCTCCTTTTTACAGACAGGATGTCTAAGTCTTGCACTGAAGGAGCTGCTCAGCTCCTCTACAGTCTGGTGCAGGGGGTGGAAGGTGTTGTCCATGATGGATGTGAACTTGGACAACACCCTCCTCTCAGCTACTTCCTCCACAGAGTCCAGAGAGCAGCCCAGGACAGAAGTGGCCTTCCTCACCAGCTTATTCAGTCTCTTTCTGTCCCGCTCTGCACTGCCAGGAGCCCAGCAGACGACAGCGTAGAGGAGGGCTGAGGCCACCACAGAGTCATAAAAAGTTTTTAGCAGAGGCCGGCTCACTCCAAAGGACCTCAGCCTCCTCAGGAGGTGGAGCCGGCTCTGGCCCTTCTTATACAGGGCGTCGGTGTTATGTGTCCAGTCCAGCTTATTGTTGACGTGAACACCCAGGTATTTGAAACTCTCCACAGTTTCTATGTCCTGCCCCTGGATGTTCACAGGTGAGTGCGGTGGGGGTCTTCTCCTGAAGTCGATCACCATCTCCTTGGTCTTACTGGTGTTTAAGCACAGATGGTTCTTCTCACACCAGTCCACAAAGTCCATGATGACCGACCGGTACTCCAGCTCGTTCCCCTCAGACACACAGCCCACAATGGCCGAGTCGTCAGAGAACTTCTGAAGGTGGCAGCTGTCCGTGTTGTGGGTGAAGTCCGAGGTGTAGAGGGTAAAGAGAAACGGAGACAGAACCGTGCCCTGGGGGGCCCCAGTGCTGCAGAGTGCCACCTCTGACTGACAGCCGTGCAGCCGCACGTACTGAGGGCGGTCAGTGAGGTAGTCCATGGTCCAGTCAGCCAGATGTTTGTCCACCCCAGCGTCCTCCAGCTTCCCCCTCAGCAGCACCGGTCTGATGGTGTTGAAAGCGCTGGAGAAGTCAAAGAACATGACTCTCACAGCGCTCCCGGTGGTCTCCAGGTGGGTGAGCGCCCGCTGCAGCAGGTAGATGATGGCATCCTCTACTCCGATGTTGGGCTGGTAGGCGAACTGCAGCGGGTCCAGGGTGGGGCTCACCACAGTGCGCAGGTGAGCTAGGATGAGGCGCTCCATGGTCTTCATCAGATGGGAGGTCAGGGAGACTGGTCTGAAGTCGGCCGGTTCCCTGGCGTGCGGCGTTTTGGGAACCGGTACCACACAGGAGGTCTTCCACAGGGTGGGCACCACCCCCAGGCTGAGGCTCAGGTTGTAGATGTAGCTGAGGACCTCACAGAGCTCATCTGCACAGGTCCTCAGTAGCCTGGGGGGGATGCCGTCTGGTCCTGAGGCTTTCCTTTGTTTCAGCCTCGTCAGCTGTCCTCTCACCTGTATTGGTGTGACTGTGAGGGGGGAGGAAGGTAGGGCTGAAGGTGTGGATGGGTCAGTCGTTGATCGGAGTGGCGGTGGGGGGGATGGTAGGTCTCTGGAGCACTGGTGGTTGGAGACATGTGGAGAGTTGAGGGCAAGGAGGGGGCCAGTGTGGGGGGAGTCGAACAGAGTGAAGAATGAGTTCAACTCATCTGCAGTCTTGGTGTCTCCATCTGCAGCCCTGCTGGTCCTCTGCCCGAAGCCGGAGATGTTCTTCAGACCTCTCCACACATCCCTGACGTTGTTCTGTGCCAGCTGCTCCTCCATCTTCTTCCCATAATCCTTCTTTGCTGCCCTGATCTTCCACTGGAGCTCCCGCTGGACTCTACGCTGCTCCTCTCTGTCCCCTGAGTAGAAAGCCCTCTTCTTCTGGTTCAGGAGGACTTTCAGCTCAGGGGTCACCCAGCGGGGGTTGTTTGGAAAGTAGCCGTCGTGTAGGCACGATGCTCTCCACACAGAAGTTCATGTAGTCAGTGATGCATTCAGTCAGGCTGTTGATGTCCTCTCCATGAGAGCTTAGGAACATGCTCCAGTCTGTGGTTCTGAAACAGTCCTTCAGCTTCTCACTGGCTTCGTCTGACCAAACTTTCACTGACTTCTTCTGTGCCTTTTGTCTCCTCACCAGTGGAATGTAATGGGGGAGCAGATAGACGAGGTTGTGGTCTGAGCGTCCCAGAGGGGGGAGGGGGGCGGAGGTGTAAGCGTCCTTAACGTTAGCATAAAAAAGGTCCAGCGTTTTATTGTCCCTTGTTTTACACGTGACGTACTGGGTGAGCGTGGGGAGGGTGGAACGGAGAGAGGCATGGTTGAAATCCCCTGTGATCAGCAGGAGAGCGCGGGGGTGCTGTGTTTGCAGATTGTTTACAGCGGCGTAGATCCGCTCACACGCGGCGGCGGCGTCCGCGGAGGGAGGGATGTAAACACAGAGCATGATCACGTGGCCGAACTCTCTCGGCAAGTAATAAGGTCTTAAGCTCACTGCGAGAAGTTCAACATCCGAGCAGCATATCTGCTGCTTCACGTGAACATGCGCCGCGTTACACCACCTCTCATTCACAAACACCGCCAGCCCTCCCCCTCTCTTTTTTCCGCTCCCCGCAAAAGTTCTGTCCGCGCGGATAAGTTTAAAGCCGTCCAGGGAGACCACTAAGTCCGGGACAGATCCATCTAACCACGTCTCCGTGAAGCACATAATACTAGCGTCTCTGTACTTACTCTGGAAACGGGTTAGTGCTGTGAGTTCCTCGGTCTTGTTCCGTAAAGATCTAACGTTTCCCGTGACAACCGATGGTAAATAACCTTTCCTCCGCTTCGTCCTCCCGCCCCGACATCCTCTCTGCCTCCTCCGTATTTCTGCGGGGATGTATAGTTTCTCAGCGTGGTGATGAACGGGGCCGCAGCGCGAGGAGTCACGTAGTCCGAGAAGCTGGTTCCTCGTGTAGATCAAGGGACGCTCGGAGTTGCGGACAAAGGGATCTCCACTCGCGGCATCGAAATGTGCCGAAAGTAACAAAAATATAATCAATACAGTCCCAAAAGTTGGTTTCTTCAGGGCATCTAGGCTCAGAATACCCGATGCGGTATTCAAACATATACATGCAATCCAGAAAACACAATAAAAAGGAGAAAGTAGGAAAAGAAGGGATACTGCCGATGTGACTGGCTGATGCCTGCGCAGCGCCATCTTGGAAATGGGCCTATTGGTTAGAGCATTGCGCTTGTGTCCAAGAGGTTCTGGGTTCAACTGCCACTCTGGCTCCCAGAGCAAGACCTTTAACCCCTTACTGTGAGTTCTGTACAGTGGCAGCCCACTGCTCCCCAAGGGGATGGGTTAAATTCAGAGAAAAAATTTCATTGGAATATATGTTGCAATGACAATAATGATTATTATAAATATACAAGATTTTAGGAAAAAATACGATGACAGGCAGATTGCTGGGCAACTTGGTATAGGTTGAATCCACAACTTCCCAATTGCAAGACAACTGCCTACTAACCCACAGTGACCCCAATCAACTCGGCTGACTGCAATTAGGCCAGAAAACTGCTAGTTAACTCAATCGAGCTGTTAATGTATTTCAGTGTTGCTCTGCTGACAGTCTACTGAGAGAATTGGCTGCTGTTTTGGCCATTTGGCAGTCATATAAAGCATTTATATTGTTGTAGAGATTGCTTTAGTTTTTATCTGTTTGTTGCTTTTAAAGGTATACTATGCAACCAGGGTTGATTTTCCAGCGAGGCTCCCCCCAGAGGGCGAAAGTAAAAGTGCACTGTCGTAAAGATGCTCAGCTGTTCTTGGTTTCTCTGTCAAGCCAAGCGCGGTTGTTTTGAGCTTAGCAGACAGGCGAACGTAATGAAAAGTCGAAAAAACGGCAGTACAAACAATGACTAACACAGTGAAAGTATGAATATCAGGGTTTCCCGCAGCGCTACCACCTCGCCAACATAAAAATAAAATAAAAATAATAATAATTTAAAAAAAAACTCGATATGCTTGCATGTTTATTTGACGTTAACACGCGGTTCTATGTTGTTGCTTTCGCGCGTGCATATAGTGAATGGCAGGGCAAAAACACATGAGCCTGTGGGTGCGGGCCGAGGGCTCTTGCAATTGCAAGTACGGTATTTCCCCTACAGACCACCAGGGCCGAGAATACCTTTGTTCGACCTGAAATGACTCATTTAATCATCCAAAACGGTGTGGAACACATTAATTAACTGAAAAATGTTTCATAGTATGCCTTTAAGGTTCTGCTGGAAGCAACCCTGGACCGTTGGGAATTTCTCCTTTTCACGAGGAGTTTTAATTTTTGTTTTAGCTTTCAATTTTGTTTGGATAGAAATACCTTTTGGTTCAACTAATTACTGCTACTATTTTCCATTCAATATTTGAATAAAATTATTTTAATTAAATATCAATTTAGTTTTTCTCCCTTTTCCCATACATTGTTGCAAAGGTTTTCCATCTTGACAACATCAGGAAATGAGACTGATTTCTAATTTTCTGTTGTTTCTGGTCTTTTTGACAGGTTCTGCAAGACAATGCTCATGTAAAGAAGATTCTGGGTCTGGTTCTGGCTTTTGGTAATTTCATGAATGGAGGGAATCGAACTAGAGGTCAAGCTGACGGCTTCACTCTTGAAATCTTGCCAAAACTCAAAGATGTCAAGAGCAATGTAAGGAATAATATTGTTAAATGTCTGTCTTCCAATTGGAAATCACATTTACACCTTTCAATTTTGCTGGTGCTTAGTGCAACAATTCCTAAAACACCTTGCAGTCTTCTCCTAACCCCACATTCTTCATTTTTTGTTTTTATTTTCAGTATTACTTTTTTAAGTGCTACTGATCAATAGTTACTCCAGTTCTTTTTAAACTCTTTTAAAAATTATTTGGACAACAAATAGTAGAAATTATTAACTTTGTTTACACAAAGTAGACACTTTAGTAAAAAGCCAGAAGACCACTAATTCATCATTTGGTAAAGTGTCAGGGTGCAATTCTGCCTGTTGCACCCTGAGCCTTTCAAGCACCTTCCTCCTCCTGCCCAGTTCCGTCTCCACTCTGCCTAATCGTCTACACCTGTCAGTTCCTAATCAGCCCGGACTCTTTCCACCTGCCAGCCTCTCTATAAAAGACTCCCTCAGTCTGTTCTTCCCCGCCGGATCGTCGTCAACCTTTACCCAAGCCTCACCTGGCTGTCAGAGATTTCCCCACGCCTGTCAGTCAGAATTCCCCACGTCTGTCAGTCAAAGATTTTCTTACGTCTGCCTGTCAGAGGTTCCTACACCCACGCCTGTCTGCTGCCTCCAAGTTACCTCTCTGCTGTGCTGCCGATTCTCCTGCTACACCAGCTCTCCAAGTAATCTCTCTGCTGAGCTGCTGGCTCTGCTGCTTCTCCAGCCCAAGAGGTCCAGGAATTCTCCCTGCCGTGCTGCCAGCTCTGCCTCCACCCCGGCGCTCTCCCACCTGCTCTGGAGGCTTTTTGGTTCCTGCAGCGCAGCACCCGCAGCTCTCCAGCGCTCTCCAGTCCTCCAGTTTCTGCACTCATTATTCACCTGCTCCAGCCCAGTAAAGACTCTGGTTCTCTCATCCACAATCCAAACCTCTCAATAAACTGCCTCTTAACAAGACTCTGTGTGTTCAGGTTCTCCGAGACAAATCCTGACATAAATTAAAGCTGATTCTGCAATACAATTACTTCCATTACAACCTTTCAAAATGATGTAGTTAATTTTACAGTGATTGACTGCATATTAAAGTAATAAAGTGGATAGAGGATAAAAGCATCTCTAATTTAACATCATTAGATCTGTAAATGTTGACATATCAGTTTAACCAATGTTCTTGTTCTGCAACAGTGTGATTTGGACAGCTCAAAGTAAAAACTAGAAATATTTAAGAATTGTAAAGTACCCCTACTTTGGATCTATTTTTAGGATCCACAGATGACAGAGCTCCTTCAAACTATCCCTAAGGCAGAGCCCGGCCACCCTCTGGAGGAAGCTCATTTCGGCCAATCGTATCTGGGATCTCATTCTTTCAATCATGATCCAACCTCGTTATCATAGGGTTGGAGCACAAACTGAGAAGTAAATTGAAGGCTTTGCTTTTTGGCTCAGCTCTTTCTTCAGCATGACAAACTGGAGCGGGGCCCAACATTACTTGTGTTACTGTCACTTATGAAAAAGACAACAATATACTTAGAGTTCTCCATTTGAGGCAGAGACAGACACCAGTCCAGAGCGGGCGATCCACCTTTTCTCCAGTTGAGCTAGCTGACTCTAATTCCTGCTGCTTCACACTGAGCAGAATAACACTTCATGGCAAACTGAAGTTCATGGCCTGAAGAAGCCAGCAGAACCATATAATCTGCATAATGCAAAGACGAGATCCTGAGGTTCGCAGACCATACACTCTCCTCTCCTTGCCTCTACACATTGAGATCCTGTCCAACACCACAAACAGGATTGGTGAAAAGTGGCAGCCCAGTCAGAGTCCAATGCGCACTGGGTACTATCTCGACTTTGTGCCAAAAATGTGGACACAGCTCTTGCTTTGGGCATACAAGGATTAGATATCCCTTAAAGCTACCCATAAACCCAATGCTCCCACAGCACTCCCCACAAAATACCTCAGGGATAATGGTCATAGGCTTCCTCCAGATCCACACAACATATATAGACTGGACAATGAGTCAGAGCTTCTTCGCCAACACCTCAGAGTACGCTTTCCCAAGGAGACTGAGAAGTGTGATCCCTCTTCTACCTCAGTGATGGAATCATGGTTGCCAAATGTCTTTAGGCTCTGCCTCCTCTGTGGATGAGATGGTGACCCAATTGAGTAGATCCTCAAAAGCCTTCTTTCACCGCCTGACAATATACTCAGCCTATGTACACAGTTTGGGATTAAATCTGAAGTAGTATTTTTTAGCCTTTGCAAATTGTTTTGCATATGCATATTTTTTTATATGAAAAACGAAATGCAATCCACAGAGAATATCATAAACCTTGACTGACAGTTAATATACATGTTTAAAAAGCAGAAGTTAATACATATATGGTTAGAATAGTTTTGAATTACAACAGTTCTGATTCAGCTCACAGTGGACAGGTAAAAATAGACACAATTATTGTGATGTTTATTGTTTGTAGTGTTTTCTTCACTCCAAATTTCAGTATTCTTTATTGTTCTTTTTCCACATGTAGGACGGTGAAAAAAGTCTTCTGTCATACATAGTAGCCTACTACCTCAGACACTTTGATGAGGTAAATTTATTTTCTTTCTGTGTTCATCTCATTAAACTTATGTCATCTTGCAACCTTGTACATGTCATAATGTAACTGTAAGCCTTTATGAAATCAGGCTATAGTGCTTTGCAAAAGCATTCATATTTCCTAACAACAATCTTCAATATATTTGATGGGGATTTGATGTGATAGATCAATACAAAGTAGGGCACAACTGTTGTGGAACTTTATTATTTTTTATAAATGAATGGTCTAAAACATGTGCAATGCATTTGTATTTAGCCCTCTTTATTCTAAAAATAGAGTCAAACTGTCTGAATTTAACCTCAATATACCTCCTTGAGGTATATTGAAATTATATATATTGAGATTGCAAAGGCTTCAGAGGTTTGTTAAAGAACATTAGTGAACAAACAGCATCATGGAGACCAAGGAATACAGCAGCCAGACCAAAGAGAAAGCTGTGGATAATTTTAAGTATGGTTATGTTGAACAGCAATATTCAAAGCATTGAACATCTGACAGACCATTGTTTAGTCTGACTGACAATGGAAGAAGTGTTATACAGGTCCAACCCTGCAAGGTAATTTCGGTCCACCTAAACTGATGAGCTGGGCAGGCAAAGCATTGATCACAGAAGGAGCGAAAATGGAAACTTTAAACTCTAGAGGAACTGCAGAGATCCACAGCTCAGGGAGAAAATCTGTTTATGTGACAACTTTATGTTGCACACTTCAGAAATCTGGCATTAATTGAAAAGTGGCAAGTAGAAATTCTTTGTTAAAGGAAAGTCTGCCACAGGTGTGGCACAACATACATGAAAAGTTAATCTGTACAGATGACGCCAACATGAAAGTTTTGACCTACATCCAAAATGCCACATGTGGAGAAAATCTAACACTGAGTATCACACTAAACAAACCATCCCATAAAACAAAGTGGTGACGCATTATGCTTTTGGGATACCTTTCTTCAACAGGGACATGGAAGCTGGTCAAAGTTGATGAAAAGCGGACTGACCGAAACACAGGACAATCCTGAAAGAAAAGATGACTGAAGACTGAAACAAGGGTTTATGTTCCAGCAGGAAAATGACCCTTAACATAGAGCCAGAGTTACAATAGGATGCTTAGGATAGAATAATCCTAATTCGGAATCATGGTTAAAAGGGAAAGATATTTTGTACCTAGATTTTCACACATGGTAGAGATCCAATGTGAAGTATTTGCAGCTGTAAATTCAGCACAAGTTGTTTGTACGGTATTGACAAGAGGGCCAAATAAAAATGCACATTGCACTCCTATGATTTTTATTTGTACTTTCTTCCCAGTTCATAATTATAAATGACATTTTCGTTTTTGTTTAACACATAAAATCCCGATAAGATTAATTTAACTGTGTGGATGTGCAATATAAACACAGCACTGGAAGTTTTTGTAAAGTGAATAGACAAAAAAGGGGAAAAACTAAACAAATACATGCCATGGATGTCACATACAATATTAAAAACAATGGGTATTGTTTTAAGATAAAATATGGTTTCAAAGTCAGTAATGTTTAAGGTTGGAAAACAAGTGATGTCCAGTCTGTTTTTAGCTTCATAGGTTTCAACCGTTTTTTTAGATCAAGATTAGACTTTTATACATTGAGTATACAAGTGATAAAAATCAAATATACTTTAATTAGTTATCTTGTGGCTCCCAGTAAACTCTCCTACTTGATGTCATTAGATTATGATCAGGGAAATGGCAAAGTTTCTTTCTGTTCCGAGTCAAATAACTGCTCTCCTAATGTTCCTTGCCAGATCAAGAGGAAATCATCAATTAATTGGTGTTACGATTCAGACTGAGGACCCAGATACAACCAGAACACAACAGAAAATTACTTTAAAAGATTTATTGTAGAAACTCTGCAGGTATTCAGGATCGGGGAAACTAGAGCCTCTGGAGGGGAGAGAACAGGTCAGTGGCTGTGATGGATGATTCAGTTCAGATTGAAAGTTCAGATTGAAAGCCACTAACCTTCTCTTATATCCTGGTGGGGTGTCTTAGATCCTGAAACTTTGGGTTGTAGAGAGCGGCGTCTCACTGGGGCTCGGCAGATATTCGTGGTCAGAGAGGGTCCAGGGTCAGAGCTGGGTGATCAGAAATCCAGAGAATCCAAAACAGTATCCAGGAGAAAAGTCAGGGCACAGAAACAGGTCTAAGATCCAGGCGGCACAAAAAAACCCAGGTCCGACAGGGGCTAGGCAGGCTCAAAAAATCAGGATGCAAAAACAGGTCATGATCAGGAAAACAGAGGAAAATGTTGGATGCTTACTAACCAAGGCTTTCAGACAATCTGGCGCTGTCAACTAGTCAGAGGCTTGCTTAAGAAGGCTAGCAAACAGGTGGGGGGAATAAGTGGTAATTGGACTGAGCAGAGGCAGCACAGGAGGGCCAAATGAACAATCAGAGCAGGAGGGAGAGGGAAATGAAATCACAAAACACTAGTTGACAGGCCATAAACATAACAATTGGTTATATTAGGAGATAGATAAATGCATCCTGTAATTACTGGAAACAACATGATAATTCAATTCATTTAAAAATGTGACCTAAAAGATATTTCTTTTGCGTTCTTTATTTTTTTAAGACAACCGTTTCATGTTTACTTCTGCTGTACTTAATTAAATGTTTACCTTATAGTATTCCTTCAAATGCATCTGGAGAAACAAAGTCTAGCAACAGTAGATGAGGGAGGATTTTTTTCTAGTGTTGTAGATTTTTAAAATGCTCATTTTATATTTCCACTTCCTAAATTTTCCTTCAGCTTTGTTAGTTTTTAATGAGGCTTCTTACCCTTGTTGCTGTTACAGGAGTGTTTGCTGTAGCTGTTGATGAAAGATAGCTAGCTGGATAAATATCCTCCCTCCTTTCATTGGTTTTACCTTATGTACAAATTAGACTGTAAATTGTATGAAATACCCACCCACTAAGGATTCCATGTCTAAATAAATGTAAGGACTATCTCAGGTTCCGAGAGAGTGTGGTTCCTAGGAACTGGAAGTTATCCACAGTAGAGTTGTTGGGGGCAGAGAGGGGGTTCCCCTGAAGTCCAGGTCATCTCTACATTCTTTAGTGGATTTAGCTCCAGGTGGTTCTCAGTGCACCAGGGGAGCAGCCAATCTGCCTCCTGTCCCTATGCAAACTCCTCATCACCCTGCATCAGTCCAATAACAGTGATGTCATCTGTCACACTTCAGAAGTTTCACGCACAAGTCCGAAAATGTGCAGCCATTATTACACAGTGTGAAGAGAGGGGAGAGGACACACCCTTGGCGGGCTCCAATGTTGATTGTTCTTGGACAGGAAAATATGCTCCCCAGCTTCACTTGCTGCTGGCCATTGGTCAGGAGGCATTTTATCCATTGACAGGTGGAGGGAGGCAATGTGAATTGGGTGGGCTTCTGGTGGAGGAGGCCAGGGTTGATTGTGTTAAAGGCCAAGCTGAGGTCTACAATCAGGATCCTAGATGTTCCTGGTTGATCGAGGTAGCGCAAGATGAAGTGCAGGCCCAGGTTGGCTGCATCTTCTGCAGATCTGTTTGCCCAGTAGGCAAACTGCATGGGATCCAGCAGTGGCCATTTGATGTCTTCCTGGTGTTTCAGCACCAGGCGCTCAAATTATTTTATGACAAAAGATGTCAGGGCAATAGACATCTATATTAATTTAAACCTGTGATTGTCTGTTTCTTGGGGACCTGGATGATGGTGTAGCGTTTTAAGAAGGTGGGAACTTCAAACAATTCTAGTGACATGTTGAATGTGTTGGTGATGTTGGGAGTCAGCTGGTAAGCACACCTTTTTATGGAGAGTAGCAAGATACTCTCTGGACCTGGAGCTTTCTTCTTACACATATGCTTGAATGTCCGGTTGACATCTTCCTCTTTGACATCAGGTGCCAGTAGAGAGGAGGAGGTTGAAAAGTAGTTGGTGGGGAGTTTAAGGGGGCCCTCTATGTGAGAATGAGGTGTGAAAGTGGGAAGATCGTTTCTGTAGTTTCCCTGCCAATCCAGGGGAACTGCCCCTGATGTCAACGCAATATTGCAGAGGCTTATTAACCCACACAGCCCTACAAAATCCAGAGCCTTAAGTACTCAGGGCGAATCCCATCCACCCCAGGGGTCTTGCCACCAAGGAGCTTTTTAACCACCTCGGTGAGCTCAGCACCATAGATGGGAGAACATGACCCCAAGTCTCTGGGCTCTGCTTCCTCAGTGGAAGACGCCTTGGTGGGATTAAGAAGGTCTTCGAAGTATTCTGCCCACCGACACACAACGTTTCGAGTCGAGGTCAGCAGCACACCACCCCCACTATAAACAGTGTTGGTCCTGCACTGCTTCCCCCTTCCTGAGATGCTGGATAGAGGACCAGAATCGCATCCAAGCCGTATGGAAGTCTTTCTTATTGGCTTCTCTGAACTCTTCCCACGTTCCAGTTGTTGAATCCGCGACCCGCCGAGCCACCTGCCGCATTGACTGCCGGTACATATCAGATGCTTCCGGAGTACCACAGGCCAATAAAGCCTGATAGGCCTCCTTTTTCAGCTTGACAGCTTCCCTCACCGCTGGTGTCCACCAGCGCCTTCAAGGGATGCCACCGCGACATGCACCGACAACCTTGCAGCTCCAACTACCCACCTCAACAATAGAGGCACGGAACATGGTCCACTCAAACTCAATGTCCCCCACCTCCCTCGAGATGTGTTCAGTGTTGTCCCAGAGGTGGGAGTTAAAGCTCCGTCTCATGGGGGACTCTGCCAGACGTTCCCAGCAAACCCTCACAATATGTTTGGGCCTGCCAGGTCTGACCGGCTTCCTCCCCACCATCGGAGCTAGCTCACCACCAGATAGGTGGAGAACTCTCCCCCTCTCTTCACCCGAGTGTCCAAGACATGCGGACACTGCAGGTCAGATGAAACAAAAACAAACTCGATCATTGAACTATGGCCTAGGGTGTCCTGGTGCCAAAAGCACATATGGACAGCCTTATGCTTGATCATGGTGTTCATTATGGACAATTCATGATGAGCACAGAAGCCCAATGACAGAACACCACTCGAGTTCAGATCAGGTGGGGCTGTTCCTCTCAACCACGCCCCTCCAGGTCTCACTGTCATTGCCCATGTGGGCTTTCAAGTCCCCCAGCAGAACAAGGGAGTCCCCAGGAGGGGCACTCTCCAGTACCCCTCTAAGGAATCCTAAAAGGGTAGGTAAATTGAACTGCTGTTTGGAGCATAAGCACAAACAACACTCAGAACCCGTCCCCCCATACATATGCAGAGGTAGGCCACCCTCTCGTTCACCAGGGAAATCCCCAGCGTACAGGCACCAGGATGAGGGTCAACAAGTATGCCCACTCCTGCTCAGCGCCTCTCACCAGGGGAAACTCCAGAGTGGAAGAGGAGACTAGTTCCAGAGCCATGCGTCGAGATAAGTTCGACTATATCTAGCCAGAAACCTCTAAACCTCGCGCACTAGCTCAGGCTCCTTCCCCAACAATACATTGGACTGCAACAATACATTCATTTTTAAATTCATTTTAAAGGACACATTGTGGATCTACTCTGCTGCTCAGGACTTAAACCATTTAATTGTCAAGCTCTTCCACTTCCTTACACTGATTATATGTTTATATCTTTTAATTTAAATCAAACTTTATCTAAAACCATAATTCCAGGTATTATTTTTCTGCAACATTAAGGACATTGACATAACCAAACTTTCATCTGCTATCACCATCCTTCCTCATTTAGACAGTCTTTCTACCCTTGATGTTGTTCATAACTTTCATACAAAGCTGAAAAATCTCTTAAACTCTCTGGCCCCCATCAAATCTATAACTGCTACTTTCAAACTCTCAGCCCCTTGGTTTACCCCCAACCTTTGGAAACTCATGTATGGAGGCCACAGCTTGAGTGTTTATATAGAAAAACTGGCCTCACTGTCCACAAGGAAATGTATTCTGCACATTTAACTCATAATAATAATTCCATAAATGCTGCTAAAACACTATTTAACCAATTTAATTACAAGACTTAGACTAACTTAATTGTCATTTTGTATGCACAGAGTGCATACAAAATTTGACAACATAATGAGATTGCAATTGAAATAAAATAACATTACAATAGAGAAAATCTTTTTTTTAAGTGTGCAGAAGAATGTTCAACCATAATGATAATGGTGCAAAAGAAATGCATTAATTAAAAAAGTTCAACGTTGGCAGTGCAAAATAATGGTGCAAAAAATGCAGTGAACGTTCAGTTGTGTACTTTAAATTTAAATGGATTATAAGAGTTCAGCAATGTTGGCAGAGCAAAATAATGATGCAAAATGGCCATAAAGTTCAATTCTGTGCATGCATGATACAGAGTCCAGATTAGAGTTCAACAGTTCAACAGTCTGATCGCAACGGGGAAAAAGCTGTTGTAGAACCTAGTGGACCTGCAGCGAATGCAGCGAATGCAGCGAATGCTGCGGATGCTGCGAAGCCTCTTCCCAGAGGGCAGCAGGGAGAACAGTCCATGGTGGGGGTGTAAGGGGTCACAGATGATGTTACAGGCTTGGGACTGAGATGAAATGTCCTTAATGGAGGGAAGAGGAGTCTGAAGATCCTCTCTGCTGTCCTCACCACTCTCCTCACGTTCTTTCAGTTGGAGGCGCTGCAGCCTCCACACCACACAGAGAGATAACTGGCCAGAATGCTCTCTATGGTGCTTCTGTAGAAGGTCTTGAGGATGGGTGTGGGCAGGTGGGTTCTGTTCACAGACAAGGAGAGGTTGTCACTGATGTGCACCCCCAGGAATTTAGTGCTGCTGACCACCTCTATAGCTGAGCTGTTGATGAGCAGTGGAGCGTGGCGAGGCCGGTTCTTCCTGAAGCGGATGATGATCTCCTTCGTCTTCTCCATGTTCAGGATCAGAATCAGAATTAGAATCAGAAATACTTTAATAATCCAAGAGGGAAATTACAGTTCCAGTACAACCGTCCATCACATATATCACAAACATTTCGGGGGAACGATTTGACTGAGGCCTTGCTGCCAAGGACCCCGTCTGACGTGGTTTCCATAGGGCGCTGCCTTTTACTCCGTGGAAAGATAGGAGCCACAATTGGACAGGGAGAGGAAAAAAGGCATATTTCAAAAAATATCAAAAAACCTCCCCACGAGAAAAGCACATATGACGAGACAACATTTATGCAGGGGGTAACATTGGAGACTTGTCGCATGTAAGTTCATGTAGCTTTGTGGGCATCAGTTGTGTGTTTGTGTGAGTGAATGTTGTGTTTGTCCATAGATGCTGTCCAGAGGGCAATTGTCCTTGATATGATGGAAAGTTTATCAACCGGCGCCACAGTTCTGAACGCATCCACAGATGTCCGCGAGGGATGAGGGAGCGGGGGGAGCAGTTCTGGGCACTCTCGCCATAACATCCAGGGGAGTTTTTTGATAAGGGGAAGCCTAATCCAGATACACTATTTGTTATGAGAACAAGCTGCACCAACTTTACCGTCAGCTTTAAAGTCCTTCGTCGCTAGCTCCACGTGGTGAATCCAATATTCCAAATTTGTTGGTCTTTTTCCGCTTTCACTTCCAGATTTCTTACGGTTCTGCTTGTTCACGGCCGTAGTGATCGCGTTATATGCTGCCGGCAGCCCTATTATGGCCATAATTGCCACCGACATTCTCAGGAGTTGCTGATACATCAAAAAACCTCAGAATCCAAATAGAAGAAATCCAAGTATCATGAATCCAAACATGTATATGTCTTCCATGTCCTCAACAGACAAAATCGAAAAATACACCATTTTCCACCTGTTCTAACAATCTAGGGTGTATCCCATGAAATGTGTCCCATCAGGACAGGACGGGTCCCTTTTTCCCTGCCTTGCCGTTAAAAAAATGTGATCAAAAGCACTGAGAGACCAACTGACCAGATCCTAAGTTTCCAGAGTTCGGGTGATATGGAGAGAGAGCTCAATAAGAAGCAGCAGAAGCAGTGTCAGCAGGAAGGGGTGGGGGGAGCAGATCAGGAGCAGGAGGAAAAGCGACTGTCTCCAAAGAGAGAGAGAACAGGCTGTTGTCTCTGCACCAGCCCACCAGCAGCTCCACCTCCTCTCTGTAGTCCCGGTCGTTGTCATCTCTGATGAGGTCCACCACCGTTGTCGTGGGGGTGGGTGTATTGCAGTCTGTAATCGCCTGTATGCCTTGCAACATGTTCCTGGTGTTGCTGGTGTTGTAGAAAAGATCATGGATTTTCCGACTGTGGTTCCGCTTTGCTAACCTGATGGCATGGTTCAAGACTTGAAGGCTGAGTTCTGTGCTCTTATCGTTTGTCGAACCTCCTCAGTCATCCAGGGTTTGCCCGGGTGATGATGTTCTTAGTGGTACTGACGTCACAAATAGCAATGGTAACACAAAAAAGCTTTTCTCCATTGTCAATAGCAGTACTCAATCCGCCACATCTTTCTCCTCACATCGTCTCTCTGTTTTTTGCAACTGCATAATATCTTTTTTTCAATGACAAAATACATAAAATCCATCATGACATAACCCTTAGTGCAACAGCTCTCCTTTCTGTTTCTGTCCCCATCATCTCTCCCCCTTCCATGTTGTCACAGTTCATTCTCCCTTCAGTTGTCGACATTTCCAACCTGGTGCAGAAATCTAAATCCTCCACCTGCAGACTAGACCTCTTACCTGTCATGTATTTGTCTTAGTTTACATCAATAAAGAGGAGACTGGTTGGAAGGTGGTTGCGGTACGTTTACTAGAACTGAACTACAGAATACAGGAAGAAAAACAGTCCCCTCCGTAACATAGGGGTACGGTGGCCGCAGAGGCACAAACATAACAACGGGAGAACCCGATTTAATATCTAACATTTCCTTCCCCCATATTCAATAAGACTAACCCCCAAAATAAGATAACGTACCCCAAGTGAAGGCATAACTTAACTCCAAAGTTTTCAACCGAAAAAAGGATATGAAAGTCCATCAGCAAGGATTCAGCTACAAGTCCAGGCGGTCAGGAGGTCGTCGTTCGCGTGTGGGGTACCGGTGAGGATGGTGGGTCACCGGAGATGGCGGTGGCGCTGAATCCGTTGGTGATGGAAGCTGGGGCACCCGGTCTGTAACGTTGTCCTCTTGAAGTGTGGCTGGCAGGGTGTCAGGGGCGGCCAGGTCCACCACCGCATCGGCCTGGCTGGACATATCTAGTGGAGGAGAGTCGATGGGCTCCGGGGCAGGGCCCCTTCTGGTCAGCAGTTGGTCCGTATGACGACGCCACACTGAGTCATTGTTGGTACGTACTTGGTATGACAGCGGCCCGGTAATGGCCACAATCTCTGCTGGCACCCACCTGGGACCCCTTAGGTAATTGCGAGCCAGGACCGGGTCTCCTATATGAAAAGACCGTGGTGTGCCCGACCTGCGTTGGCTCTGCTCTTGCTGGCTACTATGGACAGTTTGGCTCCTTGACGGCGGCCTTATGCAATCCAGTTTGGTGCGCAGCATTCTTTTCAGGAGGAGCTCAGCGGGCGACGCTTTAGTGGTGCTGTGTGGCGTGTTTCGGTAAGTCAGCAGGAAACTGTACAGTCGCTGATGAAGGGAACCTTGGAACACTGAGGCCTTTAGACTGTGCTTTAAGGTTTGTACAAATCTCTCGGCCAGTCCATTGGTGGACGGGTGGTAGGGTGCTGACTTAATGTGTTGAATCCCATTCATTTTGAGGAAAGCCTCCATCTCCTCGGCGACAAACTGGGGTCCGTTGTCGCTCACCAGCTGCTCCGGTATTCCATACCGGCTGAACATTTCCTCCAGACGCTCAATGGTTTTCCTTGTGGTTGTAGATTTCATGATGGCCACGTCTGGCCATTTGCTGTGCGCGTCCACCACCACCAACAACATTCTGTCCTCGATTGGTCCAGCAAAGTCAATGTGTATACGCTGCCACGGCTCCGCGGGCCATTGCCATGGGTGGACTGCCGCTGGTTTGGGTGCGTTTCTCACTGTCTGGCAGGTAGTGCAACGGCCCCCGTACTCCTCAATGTGCTTGTCTTGCCCCGGCCACCAGAAATAACTGCGAGCCAGTTCCTTCATGCGCACTATACCACAGTGCCCGACATGGAGTTGTTTTAACATGGGGCGGCGCAGTGAAGGGGGTATGATGACCCTTCTGCCCCACAGCAGACACCCCGACTGTGCAGACAGTTCCTGTTGCCTGGCCAAGTATGGTTTGCTGTCAGGTGTGCTTGATATTCTCCTGCCTTTTATGGTGGCATCCATTACCGCCGATAACACCGGATCGTTCCGTGTGGCATGTCGCACTTGTTTAGCGGTGACAGGGGTGTCGCTCACGTGCTGGAAGTAGAAGATGTCACTTTGTTGAGTCATTGGCCTCGCAACGGGAAGCGGTAGGCGAGAGAGGCCATCCGCATTACCATGTAACTCAGATCGGTGGTACTTGATGTCGTAGTCATGGCCTGAGAGCAGCAGCGCCCATCTCTGCATTCTGCTTGCGGCCAACGGTGGAATGCCCGCGTGTGGTCCCAGCAAAGCGGTTAGCGGTTTGTGGTTGGTCAGAAGCGTAAATCTCCTTCCAAAAAGGTACTGGTGGAATTTCCTAATTCCAAACACGATGCTCAGGGCCTCCCGCTCGATCTGTGCATAGTTACATTCAGCTTTATTTAGGGTCTTCGAGGCGAACGCAATGGGTTTGTCTGTGCCGTCCGGCATGATGTGTGAGACAACCGCGCCAACCCCATAGGGGGATGCGTCGCAGGCCAACTGAAGTGGCAGTGCTGGGTTGAAATGGGTAAGCACCTCAGAGTTCAGCAGGGCTTTCTTTGAGCTGGCAAAAGCTATTTTGCAAGTCTCTGACCACTCCCATTTCTTTCCTTGCCTCAGCAGCTCGTGGAGGGGCTTCAATAAGGTGGAGAGATTGGGAATGAAACGGCCATAGTAGTTCAGGAGCCCCAGATATGAGCGTAACTGGTTTACATTTTGTGGTGCTGGGGCTTCTAAAATGGCTTTGGTCTTGGAGGGGCCTTGTGTAGACCTTTGTCGTCAATCACATGACCTAGGTATTCAATGGAGGACTGGAAAAACTCACATTTCTCCTTGCGAACTTTCAATCCATGTTCCCTCAGCCTCTGCAATGTCATGTCCAGGTTGTGGAGGTGGTCAGCGTTGTCTCTCCCCGTTATGAGGATATCGTCCAAGTAACACTGCACCCCTGGAAGTCCCGCCAGAATCTGATCCATGGCCTTTTGGAAGAGTGCAGGGGCCGATGTGATCCCAAAAGCCAAACGGCGGTACCGGAAAAGGCCCTTGTGCGTGCTGACTGTCAGTAGCTCCTTGGACTCCGGGTCCACCGGCATCTGTAGGTAGGCCTGGTTCAGGTCAATTTTACTGAACTGTTTGCCATTCGCTAGACCCGAAAACAGGTCTTCGATGAGGGGCAGTGGATAGTGTTCATTTTGCAAGGCTGGGTTAACAGTCACTTTGAAATCACCGCAAATTCGTAGGCTGCCATTTTTCTTAAGGACGGGCACGATTGGGGTTGCCCAGTCACTGACAGGCACCGGTTCGAGCACCCCGCTATTCACCAGATTGTCCAGCTCTTTTTCCACTTTAGGACGCAGTGCGTATGGGACTGGCCTTGCTTTAATGAATCTGGGGATGCTGCCTGGTTTTAGGGTCAACTTTGCAGTGATACTTTTCATGTGCCCTAGTCCATCAGTGAAAAGTTCACGATGTTTCTTTAAGACAGCTTCCAGAGCTGTCTCTCCTTGACTCAGCATGTGGACGGTAGGCCAGTCAATCCGCACTTTATCCATCCATGCGCGGCCTAGCAGGGACGGGTAGTTGCCTCGAACAACATATAAGTGCAGCTTTACACATTGTCCATTTAGCTCCACCATAACCTTGACCAGGCCCTTGACAGCCACAGTCTCCCCTGTGTAGGTCTTCAGCACCACCCGAGCTCGTTGGATTGGTAAGTGGTGTAAGTGTTCTTTGTACACTGTCTCTGAAACCAGCGACACTGCTGCCCCGGTGTCGATTTCCATCCGCACTGGTTTACCCTCCAGCAAGGGTGTTGTCCAGTAGCTGTCAGACCCTCCCGCCAGCGACAGAATGTGAAGGGGCACCTCGTCATCATCATCTGTTGATTCACTGGTGCCATTTTCCTTTTTCATCACGTGCACCGTTTTTTTATGCGTAGCAGCTCTCTTGTATTTGTCCGTGTTTCTGTGTGTTAACTGAGTCCTTTTTTTCTTTCCCCGACAGGCCTTTTCAATGTGACCTTTTTTTCCACAGGCATGGCAGTCTAGTTCTTTACACCAGCACTCTGCTGCGGTGTGCCCTGTTTGGCCACAGCGATAACATGGCCTCGTTGGTGAGCTGTCCTCTGCACCAGCAATCTTCAGCACTTTAGCCGTGGATGCACTCAGCTGCTGTGCCTCTTTTGCTGCTAATTCCATTGACACACTGATTTCAATTGCTTTGGTCAGAGTTAATTTGTCCTCAGTCAGCAGTTTTCTCTGAGCAGCCTCGCTACGCAGTCCACAAACCAGCCGGTCGCGAATTGCATCCTTAAGCGTGTCTTCTGAAAATTCACAGTGCTCTGCTAGTTTCCTGAGTGCAGCCACAAACATAGTCACTGTCTCCCCCTCCTCCTGATTACGTTTATAAAATCTGAAACGTTCAGCAATCATCAACGGCTTGGGTGAGAAATGTTCACTTAGAGTTTTAACAATAGCGTCATATGTGAATTCTCCTGGTTTCTTGGGCTGTGCCAGTGCACGAAAAATATTAAAAGTCTTTGCACCCATTACAGTAAGGAAAGTAGCTACCTTTTTCTCTGCGCTAATTCCATTGGCCAGGACGAAGAATTCAAAACGCTCCGTGTAGGCGCTCCATTGCTCCACCGTGTCGTCAAACGGTCCAATGTCACCCACAACACCAGCCATCGTGGAAGGATTGTCCCCGCGTTGCCTTTCGTCCGTCGGCCTGTTAACGGTCGGTTGGAATGAACTTCCCTGTGCAGTGTTGTTTCCCATTGGTCCTAGCAGTGCTAAGCTATCGGCGCTTCCTCCCGCGCTCTCATCGGACGAGCTGCTGCTCATTCGGCACAGAATCCGTCAACTACGCAACTAACTTGGAAACAAAACGGCTATTTCTTTTTCTTTTTTTCACCAAAGAATCCCACACGTGAGGTCAGACGCATCCTTGTCGCCAGTTGTCATGTATTTGTCTTAGTTTACATCAATAAAGAGGAGACTGGTTGGAAGGTGGTTGCGGTACGTTTACTAGAACTGAACTACAGAATACAGGAAGAAAAACAGTCCCCTCCGTAACATAGGGGTACGGTGGCCGCAGAGGCACAAACATAACAACGGGAGAACCCGATTTAATATCTAACATTACCCACCTCCCTGGTTAAAGCCTGTCTGTAGTGGATAATGCTGGTGAACCCAATATTCAGCCAAATGCAGAGTTATGATTAAAAAAGTTTATTGAAAAGGATGAATATTGGCAGGTGAGACAGGCAAGCAGAACCAGACTTGACCAGATGCATAATGGCTGATGGTGCAGGCAGGCAGGGATGAGCAGAACAGGCAAAGTGGACAGAGGAACCACCAGAATGGGCAGAGCGAGCGGCTGGAACTCACGCACAAACAGGGTTGTGCAGCACGCAGACACAGGCAACTTTTATCATAAGAGTCCAGCTGGCTGAGCACACAGGAACTGGTGCTCTGACCCAATCTGTATAATATGATTGAACTTGATTTTGTAAAGTGCCTTGAGATGACATGTTTCATGATTTGGCGCTATATAAATAAAATTGAATAGAATTGAATTGAATTGAATTGGTAGAGGCAGGGCACATCACACTACACAAGTTTTATGCCAGAAGCTGTTTGAATATGATTATTATTATTAATTATAATTTGGTATTATAATTTTAATAGTAGGTCATTCAAACTCGAATAGTAGCTATAACAAAATATGGCTCAAATGGTGGTGATTCCAAGGCTATAAACTTGTAATGACTAAATACCACTAATGCATTTATTAATTAGCTGTTATGAACTCATTTATGCCGGAACAAGATTATCTGATTGGCTTCTGACAAATGAGATTTATCCAGCAAGCTATGAGAACCCCAATATAACTGCAATTAGGGTTTAAATCGTACTCTTTTATCACCATCCAATGATTGTGTCTCTGTATTAATGTCAGATGTTAACTCGAAAAGAGATAGCTCTGATATTCTGATGACGATGCAAACTCTGAGTTGAAATGAACACAAACAATTACTATTCCACAGGTTGTTGCTTTATTGAACCAAAGCAATTCCCTGTTACAGTAATTATTCTGATTCAACAACCGTGGAAACTCTACTCACTACTAAGATAAACATGCGACAATATATGCAAATAAAGGTCAAAAATGGATTAAAATGAGAGGTAACAAATCCTAGTTCAACTCAGTTGTTTAAACATCACATTCAAGATGTCGGCACTGACGTAGCAGCATTGAAAGACAAAACAGCTTTGAGAATCCACATGGACGCTTCAATGTTTTCCAACAGCTAGCTACAGCTTGGCTACGCTGCACCTTTCCAAGATGGCGACTATGATGACACGTGACCTATAACCTTGCGTGATGCGTAAGGGGAGGTCTTAATGACGTAGCCAGCGCTTATGCTAATGTTGGGTGGTGCCTTGAGTAGGGAGGCGGTCTGAATGAGAAATTCAAGGGGAGACCACAAACTGAGGTTTTTACAAAGAGATTCAACTCTCTGATAAGACGACAGGAAAGAGAGAAACGGGGAAAAATATGGAAAAAGCGATGTGTGGCGGAGTCACTTATGAACCACAAATCAACACAGCTAAAATCATTTACAAAATGCATGCACATACATCAGAAATGTTCAGTAGTTAAAACAAACTCCATCTTGGGGTAAATAAGCATTAAAACTAAATCCTAATAGGTTCTCTGCCCAGGCACTATTAAATGTATCACTTTATGGGTGAAAAGAGAAAAAAAAGGGGAAAATCCCGTTTACTTGTGTTGTCTCAGGGGAAGTCCTAGTTTCAAATCCGCGGGCGTCCTGGGGCGCTTCGGCGAACGCAGGTCCGTCAGGCAGCAGGAGAAGGGGGGAAATCCCCGGAGTCTCTGGGCTCTTTGGGTGCTGTGTTTGGCCAAAATGAACGCATGGTCCCTGTATGATCACTGGGAGATAACGGCTCTCAGTCTTTGATCAAAGTGGATTTGAAAGTACTTCTTTTTAAGTCGACCTCCTGCTATGATTAAGCAGGGATGGAGTTTGCTTCAAAAACCTTCGGTCTAGCAAAGAATTATCGAGCACGTGGCGTGTGGAGGTTGAATCCCACGGAGTGAACAGCTGTGGGTGTCTTCCCAGTCTGGCGCAGCGCCAAGTAAGAAGGCCGATCGGGTTTAATACTTATCATCATAGCAACATTATCAGGGTCTGTTGTTAGGGTCGGCGCCCGTTTTGGGCTGTGTTGCATGATGGGAGTTGGCGGCCATTTTGACCACATTGCATCATGGGAAATGCAGTCTGTCATGCCCTGAACTGGCGTAACACAAGGCGAGATGAGATGAGATGTTCTAGCAGTGAGTGGATGACTGAGGCAGGTATACGTAGGCATGTGAACAGGTGAGCATAATTGACTAATTAGTGCAGCAGGTGGATCTGATTAAGAGCAAGGTGTTGGCTGGAAGAAGACTGAGCTGATTGTGTAGTTACTGGTGACTGAGAGGTGAATCTAGAAAAAGTCCAAAACAAACAAACAATCCTGAATCATGACACTGTCTCCCTCCACTTAATTCAATTCAATTCAATTTTATTTATATAGCGCCAAATCATGAAACATGTCATCTCAAGGCACTTTACAAAATCAAGTTCAATCATATTATACAGATTGGGTCAGATTATACAGATTGGTCAAAAATGTCCTATATAAGGAAACCAGTTGATTGCATCAAAGTCCCGACAAGCAGCATTCACTCCTGGGGAACCGTAGAGCCACAGGGAGAGTCGTCTGCATTGTACATGGCTTTGCTGCAATCCCTCATACTGAGCAAGCATGAAGCGACAGTGGGAAGAAAAACTCCCCATTAACGGGAAGGAAAACCTCCGGCAGAACCGGGCTCAGTATGAACGGTCATCTGCCTCGACCGACTGGGGTTACAGAAGACAGAACAGAGACACAACAAGAGAAACAAAAAAGCACAGAAGCACACATTGATCTAGTAATCTGTTCTACATTAGATGGTAGTAGCGGGTGAGCCGTCTTCTCTGGATGATGTCACAGTTAACAGAACGCCAGACCAGGTGTACCTACTATGAAGAAAAAGAGAGAGAGCAAAAAGTTAAAAGCTGAAATGACGACAGTCATTTCAATGTAATACAATGCAAAACTGGAGAACAGTAGACTGAAGAACAGTAGAAATCAGTAGAGTGAGAAAATTAGACCCTGATGTCCTCCAGCAGCCTAGGCCTATCACAGCACAACTATAGAGATAGCTCAGGGTATGAGCCACTCTAACTATAAGCTTTGTCAAAAAGGAAAGTTTTAACATTAGTCTTAAAAATAGATAGGGTGTCTGCCTCACGGACCAAAACTGGGAGTTGGTTCCACAGGAGAGGAGCCTGATAGCTAAAGGATCTGCCTCCCATTCTACTCTTAGAGACTCTAGGAACCACCAGCAGACCTGCAGTCTGAGAGCGAAGTGCTCTGTTAGGAACATACGGTGTAATCAGAGCTCTGATATATGATGGAGCTTGATTATTAAGGGCTTTATACGTTAGAAGGAGAATTTTAAATTCTATTCTTGATTTAACAGGAAGCCAATGAAGGGAAGCTAAAATTGGAGAAATATGATCCCTCTTGTTGATTTTCATCAGAACTCTTGCCGCAGCATTTTGAATCAGCTGAAGACTTCAAACTGCATTTTGTGGACTTCCTGATAGTAAAGAATTACAATAGTCCAGACTTGAAGTAACAAATGCATGGACTAGTTTTTCAGCATCACTCCTGGACAGAATGTTTCTAATTTTGGCGATATTCCGGAGGTGAAAAAAGGAAACTCTGGAAACCTGTTTAATATGGGATTTAAATGACGTCTTGGTCGAAAACAACACCAAGATTTTTAACTTTATTACCAGAGGCCAAGTTAATGCCATCCAGATTAAGTGATTGATTAAGAACTTTATTTTTTGAAGACTCTGGCCCAAAGATTACAACTTCTGTCTTGTCAGAATTTAAATGCAGGAAATTTAAAGTCATCCAGCTTTTGATGTCATCAAGACATGACTGCAGTCGAAGTAACTGATTGGATTCCTCAGGATTTATGGATAAATATAGCTGAGTGTCATCAGCATAACAGTGGAAATTAATCCCATGCTGTCTGATAATTTTGCCAATCGGAATCATATATATAGTAAATAGAATTGGTCCAAGGACTGAACCCTGTGGTACTCCACAAGTGACCCTAGAGTTTGAGGAAGATTTATTATTAACATGAACAAACTGGAATCTGTCCGACAGATAAGATTTAAACCAGCCTAATGCTTTTCCCTTAATCCCTACAGTATCAACTGTATCAAATGCAGCACTGAGATCTAACAGGACAAGTATAGACACAAGTCCATTATCTGAGGCCATTAGAATATCATTGGTGACCTTCACCAGAGCTGTTTCAGTGCTATGATGAGCTCTGAAGCCTGACTGAAACTCCTCAAGTAGGTCATTACTTTGTAAATGTTCACATAGTTGATTAGCAACTACTTTCTCAAGAATTTTAGATAAGAAAAGAAGATTAGATGTAGGTCTGTAATTTACTAACTCATCTTGATCAAGAGATGGTTTCTTAAGTAAAGGTTTAATAACAGCTACTTTAAAAGCCTGTGGTACATATCCATTTACCAAGGATAGATTAATCATGTCTAAAATAGGACCACTGATCAGAGGGAATACCTCCTTAAACAACTTGGTTGGGATTGGGTCTAACATACAGGTAGAAGGTTTAGATGAAGCTAAAATTTTAGATAGCTCAGAAAGCTCCACTGCTTTTAAACAGTTCAGACACTGCACAGGTTCTAAGGATTCCTCCAATGCTGCCTCACTTACTGAGGATGAGGTAATCATGTTTGGGAGGATGCCAATTATTTTATTTTTAATGGAATCAATTTTATTTATGAAGAATCCCATAAAATCATTACTGCTAAGAGCTAAGGGAATGGATGGATCAACAGAGCTGTGGCTCTGGGTAAGTTTGGCAACTGTACTAAAGAGAAATCTAGGATTATTCTTATTCTCCTGAATTAATGATGAAAAATATGCTGCTCTAACTCTGCGAAGGGTCTTGTTATACAACAATAGACTGTTCTTCCAGATTAGGTAGGATTCCTCTTGGTGTGTAGAGCGCCATTTTCTCTCCAATTTCCTAACATTGTGCTTCAAGGAACGCAGCTCTGAATTAAACCAAGGAGCCAGCTTACTGTGAATAATCACCGTCTTTTTCAAGGGAGCTACATTGTCTAATGCAGAACGCAATGACGAAGTCATACCGTTTACAAAGACATCTATTTGTGAATTGGAAGAAACAACATTGCTGCCATCTACAGGGCATTTCTGCAATACGGAGGATATTAAAAAGGGGACAGACTCTTTAAGTTTTGATACAGCATTATCCGATAAAGATCTACTATAATGGAACCCTCTTTTGGGGGTGGAGAACTCAGTTAGATTAAACTCAAATGTTATTAAAAAATGATCAGATAGGACAGGGTTGTGAGGAAATACTGTTAATTCTTCACAATCAATGCCATATGTCAGTACAAGGTCTAAAGTATGGAGCCAAGAGTGCGTCGGTTTATGCACATTTTGAGCAAAACCAATTGAATCTAGGATAGTTTTAAAGGGTACACTAAGGTTATCACATACTGTGTCAACATGGATGTTAAAATCACCCACTATAATAGCCTTATCAGTATTTAACACCAAATCAGATAAGAAATCTGACAACTCATCCAAAAACTGAGTGTAAGGGCCTGGTGGACGATACAAAACAACAAACAGAAGAGGTTTTATTGCTTTGCAGTTTGGATGAGGGAAACTGAGGGTTATTCCCCTAGTGACTTCCATCTTAGATTCTTCCACTCCATTCAAACAAGTTTAATTGAAAACACAATTGTGAATAACTGCATAGCTTTTACAGAGATACAGGGAGCTATTGTAAGGACTTTTGAACTGGGCTCATGGGCTAAACCTTCTTCATCTTAGTGACAATGTGGGCTGCAGCATTTTTGACCAGTTGCAGCTGTCTGATCTGCTTTTTTTGGCAGACCTGTGAAGACACCTTTGCAGTAATCAATTTGACTAAATAAAAAAAGTATGGATTAGTTTTTTAAGATGGTTCTATGAACTAATTTCACGACCAGAGGGGATCGGTCTTTTAGAAATGTGGTCCCCAGACAGTGCATAACCTTCATCATTGCACTGTTTTTACTCATTCTTCATTCTTTTAAGAAGCAGTTAAAGACCCATTTGTTTTGATTAGCTTTTGACAAGTATTAACAAATTTTATGCTCTGATACTGTTTTACTATATATATTTTTATTTTGGTTGGTTTTATTTTGAAGCACTTTGTGGTTTCATCCTATGAAACGTGCTATATAAATAAACCTTTCTAGGTCTGAGGCCCGAGTCCCTCACTACACCCAAATTTGGTTTACTACCTGAAGCAACTGAAGCAGTGTGCTAATTCTTGATCTCTCTTCTACTGGTTCAAAAATTCCTACTTCAGTTTTGTTTTTATTCAAATGAAGAAAATTTTGGCTCATTCATCCTTTAATTTCATCAAAGTATTTACTCATCTGGTGACATGGTGATGCAGAGATGTGTGTCATCTGCATAGTCATGGACATTTATGTTTTTGTTTTTTATGATCTGACTTAGAGGGACCATGTAGATGTTGATTAGAAGAGAACCCAATATAGACCCTTGTGATTTTTGTGGCATCTAATGCAAGGTTACCAACAGACACTAAAAAGTCTGTGTCCTTCAAGTCAGATTTGAAACCATCGATTTGAAACCAGTTTTCCAGGTACTCTAATAGAATTGAGTAATCAACTGTGTGAAATGTTGCATTTAAGTCCAACAGAACCACCACTACCATTCTTCCCCAGTCTGCATTATTAGGCGCCCGCCTATGCATTGAAAATGCATGGCGGAGGCCTTATACTATGCACCCAATAAGGGGTTTCTTTATTAGGCGCCCGCCTATGCATTGAAAATGCATGGCGGAGGCCTTATGCTATGCACCTAATAAGGGTTTCTTTATTTTTTTTATTTTTATTATTAGGCGCCCGCCTATGCATTGAAAATGCATGGCGGAGGCCTTATGCTATGCACCTAATAAGGGTTTCTTTATTATTATAGTACCGTTAATGAAGCCCGAACTGTAGGGTCTACCCCCACATACTATATATCGAAACGTTGGTCTCGAGGCCGCGATCAGGGCTTTTTGTACTTGACGCCGTTTCGGCTTACGTTTGGAACAAAATTCACCAAAAACTACTTAAAATTCACCAAAAACCACTTCTTCAACACAGTTGACCTTTCAAAAATGCGCAGCTGAGCACGTCACTGGTGTTGTGGGGGAGTGGGTTAGGTGTCGGGCTGCAAAGCAGAAGATCGTAGGTTCGACTCCAAGCTGTGCCAATTTCAGACAATTACATTTTCACCTAATATTTCATTTCCCTTTGGCTTTAAAAAACGATTTTTCATTTAAATCATTAGCCAGATTAATTTATCCAGCATATATCTTAAATATACCAAATACAATATTTCATTTCCCTTTGGCTTTAAAAAACGATTTTTTCATTTAAACCATTAGCCAGATTAATTTATCCAGCATATATCTTAAATATACCAAATACAATATTTCATTTCCCTTTGGCTTTAAAAAACGATTTTTTCATTTAAATCATTAGCCAGATTAATTTATCCAGCATATATCTTAAATATACCAAATACAATATTTCATTTCCCTTTGGCTTTAAAAAACGATTTTTTCATTTAAATCATTAGCCAGATTAATTTATCCAGCATATATCTTAAATATACCAAATACAATATTTCATTTCCCTTTGGCTTTAAAAAACGATTTTTTCATTTAAATCAATAGCCAGATGAATTTATCCAGCATATATCTTAAATATACCAAATACAATATTTCATTTCCCTTTGGCTTTAAAAAACGATTTTTTCATTTAAATCATTAGCCAGATTAATTTATCCAGCATATATCTTACATATACCAAATACAATATTTCATTTCCCTTTGGCTTTAAAAAACGATTTTTTCATTTAAATCAATAGCCAGATGAATTTATCCAGCATATATCTTAAATATACCAAATACAATATTTCATTTCCCTTTGGCTTTAAAAAACGATTTTTTCATTTAAATCAATAGCCAGATAAATTTATCCAGCATATATCTCAAATATACCAAATACTACAATAAAACAATCAAATTCATCACAATCTCTTTAATCTTACATATGAAAAGTTATCCCTCGAGCCCTGACGTCAATAGTCCGTCGATTTAAACAAAAATACGCCGCACAGTGCCGGGGTATCGTTAGTGTGTTCAGCTTGAATCAGCATGTTAGGGTAGCAGATCGACCGCCCCAAGATGGCGGCCGTAATTCGAGGGGCGCTGCTTGTTGTGCTCAAACAGTCAACAAGCAGTACTCTTTGAGTTCCGGGTCAGAGGTGAACTCCTCCATCTTGTGGCTTGCTGTGCTGTGCTGCCGTTTTTCCTAAATTACTGAAGGATATTGTTGAATGAAGTCCAATTTACCCAGACGAAGGGTGTTCCATTGGGTGTTTTCCTTGCAACTACGTGACGGTGAGTCGTTTATTTAATGTCGGTTTTATATTATGGTAGAAATCAGGGACGTGCAGAGGGGGGGGCAGAGGGGGCTTGAGCACCTGCCCCTTTGCCCCTTGGTGCCCAAAGTGCCCTTTTGTCAGTTTTTTTTTTTTTTTTTTTTATATGTGTGCGTGTTTGTTGGTGTGTGTGTGCATGGTGCATGTCCAAAAGAATAATAATTTAGATCTACCGTGGCTGGTTACATGATCCACATAACGTACCCTCACTCTGCCCTACTTTTCCTCTCGCAGCTCCCAGCTCCGCTGCCTCACGCTGGCCAGTCTGTCCTGCCCACTGAGCTATATTATACACTGGAGTGCTAATCACCGTCTGTTTGAACGAGTCGCTTTGAAGCCACCAGCCGCCATATTGGTACTCCCTATTTTCCTCCAGTAACTAGGGAATATGTGCGCTATAGCATCGAATAACGAGGATTTTCTCATGTTCAGGGGGGGCTTAAGACTTTTAAAATGTCAAATGCCATATACTTTTATGTTATGTTCTAAAAATATCAAGTACTGAGAAAGTCATGTGCTGAAATATTTTGCATTTTATTCATTTAAATATATATGTTTAACATTTATAAATATATAAATAACAAAAACATGTACAAAAACATATATTTACATATGTGTATATATATATATACATATATACATATACACATACTTATATATACATATATATATATTTAATATGAATAACATGTAAAATATTTCAGCACCTAATTTCCAAGTAGTTAATAGTGTTAGTACATCCACTGACTGCAGAATTACCTGTGAAATATTTTCACACAGTCAGAAAACTGCTTGTTGTTGCAACCAAATCCTATGGGATTATGTGAGAGTAGGGAGTAGCAAGATGGCGGCCAGTGACTTCAGTTTTTCGGCAAAATCAGCACTCCAGTGTATTTTATAGTTCAGTGGTCCTGCCCCTTTAAATCTGCAGCACACTTGACTGTGCTCTGTGCTGTTTAACTCCACTGTCATTGGTTATACTGCTTTAAATCCCGCCTTCCCTCTTTCTGATTGGCTGTTTTCTAGTCTGTCCGTGTGCGTGCTTGCTTGGAGCGGAGATTTCAGTTTTACAGTTATCATACAGGAATACTGTGGTTACTACAATTAATACTAGGCTACGGAACTAGTCCCAGTTAAGAAACTAATTATCTGCAGTAAAATAGGTGAAAGCTGCTGAGTGCAGTTCTGTAAAGAAGCAGGCGAAAGAGTTTTGATTTATGGAACTTGAGAAATGTAAGTAACCAACGTTAGCATCTCAAAATAGCATCTAATTCTGAAGTATAATGCATTTATCAACAGAAACCTAATCTGTTTTATAAAACTAAATATTTTGTGCCAGGCTGGAGTTCTGAAGCCGGCTGGAAAGATGGAAAAGCAAAGACTGTAGACTATTAAAAATTCTGATTCTTAGCCACAGCTGCCTGAAAAAGAAAAGGTGAGGGTTTCCCTTTTACCAATATTTTGTTGCTATTATTGTTTAATTTTTTTGTTGACCCTCTGATGCAGTTCAGGTATAAATAGCAGGTGATATTTATTTTATATGATATACAACACAACAACACTATATGCTGCCTAAACAACTGCTATATTTTGTTTAGACTTTTACTTATTTATAATAGCGTAATTAGGATTTCACAAAATGATAGTGCTATTTATTTCACTATTTCTACTTCTAGAATTAGAATTACGACAAATACAACCGAGGAACACTATTTACATTGCTTTTATTGTACAAAGATTTCCACACTGTCTATTAGTAAATTAGTGCAAACCAGGGGCGGAGCTAGACATTCTTATCATCAGGGACTTAGCCCAAAAAATATTTTATCATTACGAGGGTAATATGGTAGACCAAAAAAGTAAAAAGTATTTAATCTGTTGATATGGTCATAAAATTAATTTAATATAGGCCTTAACATATCTTAAAGTTTTATCTGCTGTTCTTTATTAGTCTTACTAGTATATACCAATAGTATGTGGTTCTCATTTGAGTGATGAAATGGACAACCACTCATGAAACAATTCAGTTTTGGTGTCACCAATCTTACTTAAAGTACAGTATTGGGTCCTCCATGCTCCTTATATATTAAGATTTACTGCACATTTAAACATCGACAACTCACTATTGTTAGGGAAATAATTTAATTGTCTGAGAAGATGTAGGTAAGGAGAAGCTGTTATCTACACTTTAGATATATGATGTAAGAAATGTGTTTGGAATGTTGCAGATGGTAAAAATTGATAGGTCTCTGTTGCTGGTAAGTTCAAATGCAAACTTTTTCAAAGTGGGAAAAAAGTCTCAATTCAACGTTCATCAGATCGGGCGCTGCTTTATAATTTATAATAATAATAGAACTTTATTGATCTCACAATGGAGAAATTCACTTCTGCATCTTTACCCATCCCCTTGGTGAGCAGTGGGCTGCCACTGTGCGGCGCCTGGGGAGCAATCGGCGTTAAGTGTCTTGCTCAGGGACCCAGAATGGTAGTCTGTGGGAGTTGAACTCAGAACCTATGGGACCCAAGATCAATGCTCTAACCACTAGGCCACCAGATTAACAAAAAGCATCTAGTGTGTGTCGTGCTTATAAAATTAAAATAAATAAAATAAATGTAGTAAGAAATACTGCTTTTCTTTTTAGACAGAAGAAACGCGCCCTGACGCTCAAGTCAAGCATAAAGAAATAGGAGCATGCATACTGCGTAGGACCAATGATGTCAGAGCAATGAAGTGTCCCTAGGGTTAAAGTTCAAATCAAAGTTCAAATCAAACCTACGCCCTTGATTCATTTTACATTCTTTATAGTATGGGTTGGTACATTTCAGCCGGATGTATAGCAAGGTATGTTTCTGTATCGTGTTTTAAATCCGTGCCCCATGTGCCCACTTTTAACTTTGAGCACCTGCCCCTCCAACGGTCTCTGCACGTCCCTGGTAGAAATGCGGTGGCTAGGCTACACGGCACTGAGGGATGGCAGTAAAAGCCTAACAGCAGCGCGATCTCTCCTGCGCTGCAGCGCCGGTAAAGAGCTGCGTGAAGCTGACACCCCACCCACAGAAAAAACTGTTAATTAGACGGAAAGGTTAGTGCTTCGTTTGTGCCGTTAAAATTAGCGTTTGTACTGTTTTGGTTTTGAAGATATTAAAGAATATTTGTTAAGGTCATCCAGAATTCACCATCTCCCCATTTTGCTTCGAATCCAATCAAACTGGGCTACTTTTTTTAGTGCTTTGTTTGTGCAGGTTTGTGCCGTTAAAATTATCGTTTGTGCTGCTTTGGTTTCGGAGATATTATGAATTTTAATTTCAACCGATGACGTCATCCCAGCCCGCCGCTTCAAAATAAAGTGCTACGGTAAATCATATGTTATTGCCGTCACTGGAAAAAACGTAAGTCTTTTTAATATATTTCTACATTACTATGAAGTTGTGTCATCTACCGAGCCTCCCCCCCCCCCTACAGCATTCTTATAAAATGATTTATATATTCCTGCTTATTGGCAAAGATCTCTTGGGACACATGTTTTTGTTTGTTTTTTTAGTTTCCTGACTGAGGGGAGAGGCTGGAACAGTCTCTGTGCAGGATGGCTGGCGTCCTTAATGATGTTCCTCATTTGTGTAAAAAGATGTGGTCAGATCTACCGTTTGGTCTCAACACTTTTCTCAAGAAAGCAGTTATTAATTTTATATTTTTCTTTTATCATGCAAGTTGTTTTAGCTGCTATTGTAAAATGTGTGTTATATTGTTTTGTACTTTATTCCTGAATAAATATTGTGATTTATTTTGTCTCATTTAAAGAACTTTACTTTAGATAGCAATGTCAAGTGACATTGCCAAAAAAGGCATTTCATTTATTAGAATGTTCAACTGTTTTCATAAAGTCTATTTTTCCTAATCAGAAGGGTTTATTCTTCTTCGAGAGTATAATGTTTATAACATTTTCAAACAATAACTTGGTTATAGTTGATCTTAGTAGTCATAGTTCATTACTCCTCTGAATTAATTAGAATAGCAAACCTTTATTGCTCTACAATAGGGAGATTTGGGGGTGTCTGCACCTAACAAAAGGGCAATTAAAGTATACAGGCTTATATAACGCAGAAAACATACCCAAACTAAAATCAATAACAGAAAAACTGCAAAAAATAAATCACACTGGTCAGCCTATAAAGTATAACATTAAAATTCATAATATCTCCGAAACCATAGTAGCACAAACGTTAATTTTAACGGCACAAAGATGCACAAACACAGCACTAAAGAAGTTGACCACTCTGGTTTGCTTTGGCTCCAGCTCAGCACCAGCAAAGGAATAACAATGTAGCGCTTTATTTTGCAGCGGCGACCTGTGGTGACGTCACCGGCCGGAATTAAAACTTATATTATCTGCGAAACCAAAGCAGCATAAACGCTAATTTTAACGGCACAAACCTGCACAAACGAATCACTAAAGAAGTTGACCAGCTTGGTTGGATTTAAAGCAAAATGATGGGATGGTGAACTCTAGATGAACTTAACAAATATTCTTTAATATCTTCAAAACCAAAACAGCACAAACGCTAATTTTAACGGCACAAATGTGCACAAACCAAGCACTAACCATTCCGTCTATTTAACTGAGTTTTTTCTGTGAGTTGGGTGTCAGCATCTGACACATGGCCTTTGGTGAGCTTTGGTGACATTAAGTATTGGCACCCTTTTTGAGGAACTTCCCAGTACAGGATTTGGACCAAACTAACAGAGTACAATCACCTGGTGATACTGGACACAACCATAGACATATATAAAGAGTAGACCCCGCATCGACCGCTCTCGCCTATAAGCTTAGGCGCTGACGAGATTTAGGGGCGCCATCTTGGGGCGGTCGACAACTCCGCTCAGTCTAATGTGTTAACCAGGTGCAGAATCAATTTTAATCAACTATAACTCGTTTAATGTTGAACTAATTTTCACATTTGTTTAGCTTAAAACTTTAAAACTATAGCTATTATAACAAATGGTCCAGTGCGTTTAAATAATCTTAGTGGGGTTAAAAGTAATAGAATATTCTGACATGATGTATGTATGTTTCAAAACACAGCCACGCACACATTTTTTATAATTTTTTTATTGCTATATAAACAAACACATTTGTACATGTACATATGTACATATACTTCCCAAAAAGAACCCGTGATGGGCGAAATCTGTAAAGTAGTAACCTTTATTTTTTTTACAATTATTATATACAATTAAATACACTATAGTATATTGAAACCATAGAACAAAACCTTTTTACCGGCCCAAGCATTTGTTTAACAAATGAAAGTACTATATAAACGTTTTTTTTTTTATTATTATTTACAAATAAGCTGTAAAATAATTTTAATCAATACGAACTGAAGGCTTCAAATTGCGGAGATCAGCGTGGCCCACCGCAACCAGAGTCATTGGATTAGAACGGGAGAAAATTAAAAATTATTATAAAAAAATACAAAGTACAGTAGGACAAATAGTGACTCATGTGTATTTCACTGCTCTTTTGACTGAGGCGCTGCATCCGTGACTCCGCTCTGTAGCGTTTTTTTCTTCTAAAGCCCGCGGTGCTGGTGAGTTTTTTTTTTCGGGAGAAGAACACATTTTTATCGGTAGTTGTCACTCTTTTTTCAAAAAAGATTCTTATAAACCGACACGCCACCTGATGAGAACTGTAATGAACGGCTCATCAATGCAAATCCGTGAAGCAGCGAGACCGTGAAAGGTGAACCGCAATATAGCGAGGGTTCACTATATATATATATATATATATATATATATATATATATATATATATATATATATATATATGCTGTTTATTCACTAATGTCTAACAACAACTTTGTATCTCCTAGTATTAGAAAACTTACATTCTGATCAAAAATATAAACAATGTCTTTTCATCTTGCTTGTGAAAAGCACCCCTATTTGAGGCACTTCCCAGTACAGGATTTGGACCAAACTGACAGAGTACAATCACCCGGTGATACTGAACACAACCTTGTTAGCAGCTAACTGTTAGCATGTTGCTAACCGGAAGTAGCTCTAGGAAGGTCTCACCAACTTCTGCTTCACAGAGTCTGTTCTTCCTTTAGAGAGAAAGCTCCACAGGAAATTTGGGCTACGTCGCATAAAGCATCTCCAAGCCATGAGGTGTCAAACATCCAATGCTTTTCAATGGGGGACCAAACCCCTTATGGTCCCAATAATGCATGCTCATATATGGCGCTACTGTATAGCTCAGATGGAAAGTGCAGGCTTTGCATGCAAGAGGTTGTGGGATCGAAACCTGGCGTGGGAGACTAAGAGTTTTGTATTATAATCCCCACAGTGTGTATATTAAAACATGTGTGCTGATCCCATGAAGTATTTTTTGTACCACCCGCCATTTTGAGTTACCATGGCAACGTTATAAACAACGTTTTTTTTTCCCTATTTGAGGCTCATCCCAGTACAGGATTTGGATCAAACTAACAGAGTACACTCACCCAGTGATACCAAACACAACCATGTTAGCGGCTAACGTTTAGCATGTTGCTAACCGGAAGTAGCTCTAGGAAGCCTGTACAAACTTCTGCTTGACAGATTTGGTGAATTTTAGCATTTTCTCCCTTTTTAGACACTTCTCAGTACAGGATTTCAACCAAACTAACAGAGTAACATCACCCGGTGATACTGAACACAGCCATGCTAGCGGCTAACCGTTAGCATGTTGCTAACCGGAAATAGCTTTAGGAAGGTCCTACCAACTGCTGCTTAGCCAGGGTTCTTCTGCCTTTACAGACAGAGAGAGGGCTGCAGCTGTCAGTGAGTCTCCATGACAACGCTGCTAGCAAGAGGCTCCTAGGAGGTCCATTGACTTAACATGGCACCTTTCAACGACCGCTGCAAGGGCTGTGAAGGCCATAGGAACTTGAAATTCGCAGTGTTATTCCTGTTGCTATTTCTGACGGTACGGTACGCACCAAGTGTCAGGCGCCTTGCTAAATTTCTTCAGAAATTTTTCTAGTTGCTTTTTATTCTTCTGTCACCGTTAATACAGCCCGAACCTTAGGCTGTACCCCCACAAACTATATATCAAAACCTGCGTCTCGACGCCGCGAAGTGTGCTATTTGTACTTGACGCCATTTAAAGTTACCGTGGTGACAAAATTAACCAAAAACCACTTCTCAAAACCACTTCCTAGACACAGTTGACCTCTCAAAAATGCAAAAAACTTTTTTTGGTACAGGGGTTTAGGTGTTGGGCTGGTGAACCAAAGGTCGCAGGTTCGCAACCCGCTGGGGGTACCGAATATTTTTTTTCTTTTTTACAAGTAACACATAAATAATTTGAACAACTGATATAAATTAATGAATGATTAAAAAATTGCAACAGCAAGAACTACCCCCCGGCCAATACAGCACCACTCACCAGTGGGAAATGGCACTACACACCATTTTTGTCAAATGTTGAGTTCTGGGCCCAGATTTGGTGAGGCTTAGTTGCTAAAGGAGGCCGATCTGACACATGGCCTTTGGTGAGCTTTGGTGACATTAAGTATTGGCACCCTTTTTGAGGAACTTCCCAGTACATGATATGGACCAAACTAACAGAGTACAATCACCCGGTGATACTGGACACAACCATGTTAGCGGCTAACGCTTAGCATGTTGCTAACCGGAAGTAGCTCTAGGAAGGTCTCACCAACTTCTGCTTCACAGACTTTGTACTTCCTTTAGTAGTTTGTAATGCCTTTAACATTTTTATTCACATATTTCATTTTTTCATGCTACATTGAAGTATTTAATCATGTTTTAATAACACCAATTTTCCATGCTGCTTGGAAGCAGACCTTCTCCTGTTGGCTGGTTTTGACGAAAACAAATCCTTTTCACACTCAGAAGATTTGATTTAAAATCCCCAAGTGATAAGAGCCTACGACCAAGGAACTCGGAAGCTTTGCCTTTGACGGTTACGTGCAGAACTACCCCCCGGCCAATACAGCACCACTCACCAATGGGAAATGGCACTACACACCATTTTTGTCAAATGTTGAGTTCTGGGCCCAGATTTGGTGAGGCTTAGTTGCTAAAGGAGGCCGATCTGACACATGGCCTTTGGTGAGCTTTGGTGACAATAAGTATTGGCACCCTTTTTGAGGAACTTCCCAGTACAGGATTTGGACCAAACTAACAAGGAACTCGGAAGCTTTGCCTTTGACGGTTACGCGCACCACCAGGCGGGCGCCTTCTTCAACTTCTTCAGAAGTTGAACGATTCTAGTTGCTTTTTATTCATCCGTGACCGTTAATACAGTCCGAACCGTAGGGTCTACCCCCCACAAACTATATATCAAAACGTGCGTCTTGACGCCGCAAAGTGTGCTTTTTGTACTTCACGCCATGTAGAGTTACCGTAGTGACAAAATTCACCAAAAAGCACTTCTTCAAACCACTTTTTCAACACAGTTGACCTCTCAATAATGCACAGCTGAGCACAGCACTGGTGTTTTGGTCGAGTGGGTTAGGTCTCGGGCTGCCAAGCAGAAGATCCGAGGTTCGGATCCAAGCTGTGCCAATTTCAAAGAATTACATTTTTACCCAATATTTAATTTACCTTTGGCTTTACACAACTGTATTTCAATTTAAATCAATACAATTCACCTCCTGCCTTTAACTTTTTTATTCACATATTTCATTTTTCCATGCTACATTGAAGTAAGTATTTATTCATGTTTTAAGAACACCAATTTTCCATACTGCTTCGATGCAGACCTTCTCCTGTCGGCTGTTGCCAATTAGCTCATTAGCAGGCACAATACAGAGTTTGGAGCTATGCAGCGTCTCACAAGAGTTTGCAGCTGTGCAGACACAAAGTTTTCCCCTTGACTGTCGGCTGTTGGAAATCACCTCATTAGCTGCGTCTCAGATCGAAATACGGAGTTTGCACCTTTGCAGAGACAACGCCTTGTATATATTTAAAAACACGGACGGCACAGTTATGTCTGAAAGTCTCATGCCTCAACATCAAACGGTTTAGGAGCTCTTAAACACAGTTGACCTCTCCATAATTCAGAGCTGTGTTTACCGCTGGTCTTTGGTACAGTTGGTTAAATGTTTGACTCCCAGTGAAGTAGGGTTTAATCCTGGGAGATGGGATTCCCGGGAAATCTGATCAAAACTATTTCCCGATTCCCGGGAAATAGTTATGACGGGAAACGGGAAATGAAAGTAAAAAAAATTAATCCAGTGCCCTCCTATTGGAGTGCGCTCAGTGCGCGTCTATTGTTGTCTTACGTTGCATTCAGTAGCCTACCGCGGTACAGCCTAAGGAGGATGTCTACTGCCAGCTTTGTATGGGAGCATTTTAAAAAGGTTGAAAATGAAAACGCAAAGTGCATGTTGTGTGACCGGATTGTCAGGTGTTCTGTGGGGTCGACAAGTGGATTGCGCAGACATTTAGAATCTCAGCATAGGAAAGTTCCTGAAGAAAGCCCATCAACAAAACGTCTGTGGTAAATTACAGGAGACCTTTTATTCCACAAGGAGAAGGTTTATTTCCAGACACGAACACCGTACAGCTCCACAACAGGCTCTTTTTCTCTTTCGGCTCTCTTCCTACTACCACTCACTCTTCTTCTACGGTCAATAACATTCTCAAACGGTAACAGCGCTTCATAGTGGTCATGTATGTATTACACTACATTTTCACAGTTACTACAACGTCTGAAAACGCTAGATGGCTACTTTAGCAAAGCTAGCAAGTCGCTTGGTGAAATACTAGCGGAGATGGCAGCTTTTGATGGATTTACGTTTAATAGTATGGCAAAATGCGACTATCTCAGATCAGCACTTAAGAGAGATGGACATATTCTTCCCAAGAATCCCTCTGAAATCTCCCAACAGGTTAGAGGTTTTGCCAATGAACAAAAAAATAAACTAGCCGATATGCGTTTTTCCCAGGATTCCCGGGAAATGCGTCGTCTTTTCCCGGGATTTGATACATCTCATTTTCGGGAAAAATGATAAACCCTACAGTCAAGAGGTTGTGGAATCGAAACCCGCTCTGGCAATTTCAGATTATTACATTTTTACCCAACATTTAATTTTCCTTTGGGTTAAAATAAGTATTATTTTTGGAATTATTTTCTGTTTAAATATTCAGTCATATTCAATGAATTAGAACACCTATTTAAATGTTTTTTAGTCTGGAAATGACATGTACCTTTTGAAATTATCCTTAATGCAGGTACCAAACTTGTCCTTAAACACAATAATTGTATTTATTTTACTACTATAATGTACTATTTTAACTTTAAATCTTATTTTTATTAGTTAGGATGGCTGCCAGAACAACACTGCATTATGTCCTCATGACAGAAATCAAGGCTAGAAAATAAGTCATCTGCAGGGGTTGGAAAATGAAACTGAAACACCTGGTTTTTTAGACCACAAACACAATCATATGGTGTAGGGCAGGGGTGTCAAACGCGGCGGCCAAATGCATTATCATCATTCAACAATGATTACTGAAAAAAAACATACTTCGTTCAATTGAAAACCTGCAGTTCCTATATTGTCCACGAGTGGCGCTGTGTATTATTCAGAGCCGACAACTAGCAGTTCCGGGTCAGAGGTGAACTCCTCCATCTTGTTTGCTACTAGTTCTAGTAAGAGCTAGTGCTGCCGTTTTTCCTAAGTTACTGAAGGATATTGTTGAATCAAGTCCAATTAACCCAAACGAAGGATTCCATTGGGTGTTTTCCTTGCAACTACTCGATGGTGAGTCGTTTATTTTATGTCGGTTTTATATAATGGTAGAAATGCTGTGGCTAGGCTACACGCCACTGAGCTATATGCTACATGTATTGGCATCTTAAAAATGGTCTTATAGCTTAAAAGATCATTCTACTTTTGTTGATTTTGTGGCTGAATACAAGATATGTTCTCAAAGCGTTAAATAAGCCCTTTGATTTTTCAAAATTTTGTCTTTTAAGGATAATTTTAAGTTACTTTTCATTAAATTTGTCAATGGCCTATGGAAGTCTGGAAGGATGGCAGTTCAACCCTAACAGCAGCACTTAGTGTGCTAAGTCACTGGCATTCCCTTGGCCCCACAGTATGGGGCCAAGGGAATGCCATGACATGGCAGCCCAAACCATCACTGCTTCGCTCTGGGCATGCAACAGTCTGAGTGGTACGCTTCTTTGGGGCTTCTCCACACCGTAACTCTCCAGGATGTGGGGAAAACAGTAAAGGTGGACTCATCAGAGAACAATAAATGTTTCACATTGTCCACAGCCCAAGATTTGCACCATTGAAACCGACGTTTGACATTGGCACGAGTGACCAAAGGTTTGGCTATAGCAGCCCGGCTGTGTATATTGACCCTGTGGCTCCCGACAGACAGTTTTGGTGGAAACAGGAGAGTTGAGGTGCACATTTGGGCGATTCTCATGAAAAACAGATTTTAAACGGTTAACACTTGAAAATTTTAAAATGGCATTTGAATACAATTTTTAGGCCCGAGCAGCGAAGCGCTGCGAAGGCCTATTGTTTCTGTGTTGTTTCTTATTATTTTTATTCTGCCCCCCTAAAGAGGGGCCTTTTTGGGGGCTTTATCATACTCAAAAACTCACCAAACTTTGCAGGTGCATGGTGACTGTTTAAAAATTTTGTATTTTAAGGTCGTCACAAAAATTAAAAGAAAAATGCCTCAACGGCGCCACCTAGCAATTTTCAAAGGACCCTTTGCTATTCACTTACTTCATCGTAGAGACATGAAATTTGGTACAGTGGTAGAGCTCACCAAGACGCTCAGAATTTACAATTAATGTCATAGTGCAAAAATCACAGGAGGTCGGCCATTTTAGATTGAAGGTCTGATTTTGACCTCAATTTTGACAGTTACAGCATTGGTATTTGATCCAACTCCTCCTAGAGATTTTGAGTGAGCGGCTTGAAACTCGGTCAGTCTGATCATAAGGCATGGCCAATTAAAAGTTATCAAAACGGTGAGTTTTTGAGCATTTTGAAGGGGCGTTGGCAGGGGTCAAAGTTCACCTATTCGCCACAAAAAATAAAAGTGTTATATCTCCCACACAGAAACACACAGAGTCACCAAACTTTCCATGATTGATCATCATCAGGTCTTCTAAAATTTCCAATGATCAAATGATGACATAATTTAGGCCACGCCCCCTGACAACAGAAAGTGTCATGTTTTGCTGTAAACGGTCGCTATGTTACCCCTCTGAGCTAATCAACATGAAACTGTGTCCATAGACAGAAGACATGTAGGTGTATTGTGCATTCCAGCCCCAAGTGGATTCGATGGAGCAGGAGAGCGTTGCGGCGTGGTGAAGTCACCTCAAACGCCGCTGCCATACGTTTGGCTCTGAATTCCACATTTTTGGGCCGAGCTGCTTAAAACTCACTTGGATGCATCCTTATCCACCCCTTAACAGGAATCCATAACAAACTTTGGTGGGCGTGACCTAATGCCTCAACGGCGCCACCTAGCAATTTTCAAAGGACCCTTTGCTATTCACTTACTTCATCGTAAAGACATGAAATTTGGTATAGTTGTAGAACTCACCACGACGCTCAGAATTTACAATTAATGTCATAGTGCAAGTATCACAGGAAGTTGGCCATTTTAGATTGAAGGTCGTATTTTGACCCCATTTTTGAAGTTTACAGCATTGGTATTTGATCCAACTCCTCCTAGGGATTTCGAGCGAGCGGCTTGAAACTCGGTCAGTCTGATCATAAGGCATGCCCAATTAAAAGTTATCAAAACGGTGAGTTTTTGAGCATTTTGAAGGGGCGTTAGCAGGGGTCAAAGTTCACCTACTCGCCACAAAAAATAAAACTGTTATATCTCCTACACAGACACACACAGAGGCACCAAACTTTCTGTGATTGATCATCATCGGGTCTCCTACAATATCCAATGGTCAAATGATGACATTGCTTAGGCCACGCCCCCTGACAACAGGAAGTGTCATGTTTTGTTGTAAGCGGTCGCTATGTTACCCCTCTGAGCTAATCAACATGAAACTGTGTCAAGAGACAGAAAACATATTGGTGTGTTGTGGATTCCAGCCCCAAGTGGATTCCATGGAGCAGGGCGGCGTGGTGGCGTGGGGAAGTCACATCAAACCATATATTTTTAATCTTTTGACAGCATTATTTGCTCAAACCTGTCCACCAGGTGGCAGCAAGAGACCACAAATAAACCACAAACCAAGTTGTCTTGTTCAGTAAGGCAAGGCAAGGCAAATTTATTTATATAGCACAATTCAGTACAAAGACAATGCAAAGTGCTTTACATGATTAAAATATAGCAAAATAAAACAGAATAAAAGCAAGTAGGAATAAAATGTAGAAACAAAAAAGAACAAAAAAGTGGTGATTCAGTTAACTAGAACAGTTGAAGGCAATCCTAAACAAATGTGTTTTTAATCTTGATTTAAAGGAACTCAGGCTTTCCGCACCTTTACAATTTTCTGGAAGTTTGTTCCAGATCAGTGGAGCATAGGAACTAAATGCTGCTTCTCCTTGTTTAGTTCTGGTTCTAGGTATGCAGAGTAGGCTAGAGCCAGAAGACCTTAATGGTCTGGATGGTTGATACACGGATAACAAGTCTGATGTATTTAGGTGCTAAGCCATTCAGGGATTTATAGACGAACAGAAGTTTTTAAAGTCTATTCTCTGATATACAGGGAGCCATGGAAGGACTTTAGAACTGGGGTGATGTGCTCTACTTTCTTAGTCTTAGTGAGGACATGGGCAACAGCGTTCTGGATCAGCTGCAGCTGTCTGATCCACTTTTTAGGCAGACCTGTAAAAACACCGTTGCAGTAATCAATTCTACAAATTATAAATGCATGGATTAGTTTTTCCAGATCCTGCTGAGACATTAGTCCTTTAATCCTGGAAATGTTTTTCAGGTGATAGAAAGCTGACATTGTAACTGTCTTTAGATGCTTTTGGAGGTTCAGGTCTGAGACCATTACTACTCCCAGATTTCGGGCCTCATCAGTGGTTCCTAGCTGAAGCGACTGAAGCTGTGTGCTAACCTTTGATCTCTCCTCTATTGGTCCAAAAATTATTACTTCTGTTTTGTTTTTATTCAACTGAAGAAAATTTTGGCACATCCACGTATTGATTTCTTCTAGGCATTTACTCAGTGCTTGAACTGGTTCATAGTCACCTGGTGACATGGTGATGTAGAGCCGTGTGTCGTCTGCATAGTTATGGTAGTTGATGTTGTTATTTCTTATGATCTGAGCTAGAGGAGCATGTACATATTGAATAGGAGGGGACCCAGGATGGACCCTTGGGGAACCCCACATGTGGTTTTTGTAATCTTCGATGTAAAGTTACCTACTGATACAAAAAAGTCCCTGTCCTTTAAGTAGGATTTAAACCAGTGGAGAGATGTACCACAGAGGCCGACCCAGTTCTCCAGGCGCTCAAACAGAATGCAGTGATCAACAGTATCAAATGCTGCACTGATGTCCAACAGAACCAGCACGGTGGTTCTGAGGTCCAATAGAACCAGCACGGTGGTTCTTCCACAGTCTGTATTTATATGGATGTCATTAAACACCTTGATAAGGGCGGTCTCTGTACTGTGGTGAGCACGGAAGCCAGACTGGAAAACGTCAAAGCGGCTGGTCGTTGTTAAGAAGGTGTTTAATTGTTGAAACACAGCTTTTTCAATAATCTTACTGATAAAGGGGAGGTTTGAGACGGGCCTGTAGTTCTGGAGTAGTAGTTTGTCTAAATTGTTCTTTTTTAACAGTGGTTTGACAATTGCTGTTTTCAGGGACTGGGGGGAAAACACCTGACAGAAGGGACGTGTTTATTATCTGAGTCAAATCAGACGCTATGACAGGCAAAACTTTAAGGAAAACTGTGGGTCGAACATCAAGACAGCATGAGGAGGAACTTAGCTGCTGAATGATCTCCTCTAAGCTTTTGGAGTTTATTTGACTGAATTGGGACATTTTGTCAGGATAAGTTCCAGCTGAATACGGCTTTGGTTCTAGAGTTGGTGTGGATGCACAAACTGATCTTCTAATTATCAGTTTATTTATTTTTTAGACTAGTTCCATATGAGAGGTTGCAAGAAAACTTGTAACTTTACTGAATTTGCAGCTTAAGAAGATTGGGTTTGACAGACAACACCAACTGTCCCCTCAATCCAGTGCACACAATACCACAACAGACCTCATCACGCTCTACAGTACATCAAGAAAACTAAATCAACTAAAACAAGTTCACGAGTGCACATGAAATGAAGTTAATCCATATTTGTGTGTCAGGGTGTCTAAGCACTCTCCAGAATTTGACATCTCAGCAGAACCTGTAATAATTATAGAAAGTAACGTTATAGTTGTTCTGCCTTTTGTTAAGACAGCAAGGAATTCATGTCGTGAATACATTACATAAATAAGATATAAATTAATTATTACTCAGAGGAAATCCATGCTAAAAACAGTTAGAAACGTTTTGGGTTCATATTTAATCAGAGTGAGACATCACAACTTTGTTAGATCTCTATGTGAATTACGTGAGATAGTGAGTGCTCTCACCTTAAATAAAAGATCTTTGACGTATTTTGCTCTGGTAAAAGCTGCTTTTCAGCGATGAAGCTAGGGAAACTGCTAATATTGAAGTTGAATTTGTTCTACACGCTTCTGCTTTGGAAAATATTCGTCTTTTTACAAAAAGAATGTTTAAAGCCAGATTTGGGAACAAAGGTTATTCAGACAACGCAAGAAAAGGAAGCTTTGTGTGGGGAACTTTTGTCCTAGCTGTCTAGCTGCATATGGCCCCAGGACAGAACAATAGTTTTCTTGAAGTATAATTTTGGAGAAGTAGAAACAAGTATTAATTTCAAAAGGTAGGTAAAAAAGGAAAAAAGTTTTTACAAAATCTTAAAATGTTGGATAGTCGTTATTTCCATCTTGCTGTGAAAATTGGTGAAATATTATAATTTTTGATGCTTAGATATAAAATTGCAAGGCAATTTCTAAAATTGCCTTTTGTTGAAAATGTTTTTTGGCATGCCATACTTTACATTTATAGGTAGCCTAGATGTGCATAATAAAAGAGTGGAACTAAAAGCTGGTCTAAAATTTTTATGGAGCTTTAACCTGCTAAGAGTAATAACAGATGATTATATCTTTAAAATGAGATAACTGTCTCATAAAATGTGATAGTTTACTTGGTCTAAAGAGATGATCCAATTCAATGTTATTTATATAGCGCCAATTCATGAAATATATCATCTCAAGGCACTTTACAAAGTCAAAATCAATCAGATTATACAGATTGGGTCAGATTATACACATTGGTCAAAAAAATTCCTATATAAGGGAACCAGTTCATTGCATCAAAGTCTTGACAAGTAGCATTCTCTCTTGAAGAAGCGTAGAGCCACAGGGAGAGTCGTCTGCATTGTCCATGGCTTTGCAGCAATCCTACCTACTGAGCAAGCATGAAGCAACAGCGGGGAAAAAACTCCCCATTAACGGGAAGGAAAAACCTCCAGCAGAACCGGGCTCAGTATGAACGGTCATCTGCCTCGACAGACTGGGGGTTACAGAAGACAGAGCAGAGACACAACAAGAGAGACAAAAAAGCACAGAAGTTCTACATTAGATGGTAGTAGCGGGTCTTCCCTGGATGATGCCACAGCTAACAGAACGCCAGACCAGGTGTACCTACTATGACGAAGAAAAAAAAAATCAAAAAGTTAAAAGCTGAAATGACAACAGTCATTCAAAATTGAAGAACAATAGATCCTGATGTCCTGCAGTAGCCTAAACGTATAGCAGCATAACTATAGAGGTAGCTCAGGGTAACATGAGCCACTCTAACTATAAGCTTTTTAAAAAAGGAAAGTCCAAAGAGCCAGCTTCTAGTGGAGAAGTTCAAGTATCTTGGGGTCTTGTTCATGAATGAGGGAAAGATGGAGCGGGAGATCGACAGGCGGATTGGTGCTACGTCTGCTGTGAAGCGGGCGCTGTACCGGTCCATTGTGGTGAAGAGAGAGCTGAGCCAAAAGGCGAAGCTCTCGATTAACCGGTCGATCTACGTTCCTACCCTCATCTATGGTCACAAGCTTTGGGTCGTGACCGAAAGAACGAGATCCCGGATACAACATCCCGAAATGAGTTTTTTCCATAGTGTGTGTGAGCTCTCCCTTAGAGATAAGGTGAGGAGCTCAGTCATCTGGGGAGGACTCAGAGTAGAGCCACTGCTTCTTCATGTCGAGAGGAGCCAGTTGAGGTGGCTTGTGCATCTGGTTAGGATGCCTCCTGGATGCCTCCCTGGTGAGGTGTTCTGGGCACGTCTGACCGGGAGGAGGCCCAGGACACGCTGGAGGGACTCTGTCTCTCGGCTGGCCTGCGAACGCCTTGGGATTCCTCCTGAGAAGCTGATCCAAGTGGCTGGGGAGAGGGACGTCTGGGCTTCCTTTATAAAGCTGCTACCCCCGCGATATTGCTAAAGTGTTCCTTTAGCAATAGTCCAATTGCTAAAGTGTTTACATTACTTTTGGGTGTGTATCCACAAATTTAGATGTTAAACTTTTATAAAAGCTGTCTTAATGCAAGAAACAAAACCCTTAAACACATGAAATAGCAAGTAACTTTAAAAAACTAAAATGGTTTTGTTAACTTTTCACATTAAGCTGGATTAACAGCTAGTAAGATACCTTTGATTAAATTGGTATACTAATGTTTAAACCAGGGGTGTCAAAGCTACGGCGGAACGAATTCGGCCCGCCGAACGATTTAGTCCGGTCCGGTGGCCGAATGCATTTTCATTATTCAACGGCTGTATCTCCTCGCTGCATCGAGCGATATGCACCAGATTTTTTGTGAGTCGTGGGGGAGCGCTGCTGAACACGTTCGTGTGAATCGCCCAGTGGACGGGCGGGCAAAATGCGTGACAGAATCTGCGGTGGCGGGCGGTCGGCGGTGCGCAAATCCCAGCAGTGGCCAATAGGCCAGAGCGGCGCTTTGCTGCGAGGGCCGATCATCACCGCTTGCGGTTTTAGTTCTTTTTGTTATGCAAGATTAGGGTCTAAACTTCTTAGAACACACACACACATATATATATATATATATATATATATATATATATATATATATATATATATATATATATATATATATATATATATATATATATATATTCATTTTTTTCTGTATATTTTGGAGCTTTTTTGTCAGTCAGAGCACATAAATTCTCAGCACCGCAACATGACAACATAGAATAGATATGGTTTAAAAGTTACAACTATTTTATTTTTTTAATAGATATTATTAACAGTTGTGCCCATATGTGTATATAGCCCAGAAAATATTATATTTATAAGTTTCCCTTTTTTTATTTTATTTTATGATTTATCTCATTACCGCAACATATTTCATGATTCATGTCCTGTTTTTTCAGGATATTTAACTGAAAATTCAAATGTATAATTACTTATTTAGTATAGATGACAAATTAAGAAATACAATTTATCCAAATACCATTATAAACTAGAATTTGTTTTACAACAGCAAAATAATAAGTAAATAAACCTGTGTTGCGGTAAAGAGAAAGGTGTTTCGGAAATGAGTGTCAAAGTTTCGGTAATGACATTTCTACTTAATTCACCATAACACTTTACACAACTAACACAGAGTGTGAATGCTGGGAATATATAACAAATTCTTGAGATTTACCATTAGAGTTTTGTATGGAGAAGTAAATGTGGCATTTTCTGTTGAAAATTATTCTCAGAAAGAATGAAAATATCCCATTTTGAACTGTGTATTTTGATAAAACACATTCCAGCATACTGTACCTCAGTACCTCAGACATAAATTCATTAAAAATATAAGCATAAATGTAGACATAAATGGAAAAGGAATGTTTAAATACAATATAATCAATACATCTCATTACACAACTGTGAAACATTAAATTCATGAAAACAATACACATCAATGTAGATATAAATCGAAATGGAATGTTTACATACAAAATGATCATTACAACATCTCATTGTGCTCATCTCATCTCATACATCACAATATGCATCAGGTGTGCAGCTTGTGTTTAGCCCAAATATCTGGCAAAACACAAAAATGCCTCGCAGAGGAAGAGACTGGCAGAGGCTCGGGAATTTGGTCTTTGATGTTGTGGCGGTAGTACCACACCTTTTCCCCAGAAAACTTAATTGATGGCACATAAAATCAGTTTTCCCCAGCGCAGTTCATAGTGTCCACCTCATACTGGTCATCTGCAATCTGTATTTTAGAAAGAATAATTTTAAGAGAGTGCCATCAACTTGCCTCTCCAGCACTCATTTGAAACTTGGCGACTAAACAAGCCTGACAATGTAGTTTCAACTGAAAGTAATGCCTTGAAATATTTTTTTTTACCTCTGTAACTACACCGGGGAACAGATCTGCGTTGTATTCCACAAGGACCCACTGGCCAACCTCTATGGAAGCCTCTGGTAGCTTTGTGGAAACGTCGTCTTCCTCTGCAAATGCATTGCGTGATGGAGAGAAGCACTCACAATTTTTCTGACAGAAACATGACACTTCCCTCGTGTGAACTACCCCAGGAGTGGTGGACATCAGCTGTTGTATAGATTAACAAAAACAGTTTTAGTAATTTATCTACTGATTTACTAATTTATGGAAATGTGATTAGGATGGCAAGATAATGATATCTTGAATGTACTAACTTACAGTATGTGGCTAGTGTGACTTGTTATGTGAGCACTTAAATATATTAATTTTGACCTACTTGGTGGATTTTCATTGTCCCTGGGACTGGCTTAAGGTGTGGAGGAAGCAATTCACCCCTCTCTTTAATTTTGTCCTCAGACACCTGTCAAAGTCACAGTGAACTTCATTATCAGTTTCTTAAGTCAGGCATTTCACAGAAGATTGAAATGGTGTTCAACCAAACAATCTACAATGTGCAATATAGCCTAGAACATAGTTACACACACACACACACACACACACACACACACACACACACACACACACACACACACACACACACACCTGGAATAGAGTTACAGAGGAGTTCAGGGTCAGCTGCTGAAACAGAGTATCTGCATCTGGGATGCTTTGGCCGTATGCCACTATTCGGTTTGCCAGGTTTTTTAAGGCTGCCCCCACGCCATCTGGGGCTCCTTTTCCATGAGACGCCTCTGTGAAGTTCTATGTCACGTATTTAAATCCATGGAGGAATGGTACAGTGGAGGCCAAGTAGAACAAATTTCTGTTTCTGTATTGGGATGTTGGGCCATCAGAAACAAAATGTATGTTGCATACATTGGGGTGTTGTTGGCGGATGTACCTAAAAACTTCTTGTGCAGGTTAGCCATTGTGTCACACAAGTGCCTTTTCCTATGGATCACTTCTCTCCGCCGGATCTCCCCAGATTTTCCGTTGACCGCAGTAGATACATCATCTCTATGGAGGAAAGAATGTACCATTTTCAACAGGCCTTTCCTCTTGTTGTTGAGCGAAATGCCACCTTTCTGCTGCCTGACTTTTTTGTTTTTTTGCGGTCGTGGCAATCTGCTTGGTCACAGTCACCCTTCGTGCTTGAAGTCTCCTAAATTTCTTGTTGAGATTCTGCATTTCTTTCCGTTTTTTTTTTTTTAATTCCTCTTCTGCCTGTCTCAGTTTGGTCCTCAATCTGTTGATAAATTTTGATTTCTTTCTGATTGTGCTTCTCTTTGGGGTTAATGACTGCAGTGGTGGTGTTGGTACATCGTCTTGTATTGATACGTGATCCTCAGGTCTTGGCTTATTTACTTCAGCTATTGCTGAAGAATCACTTAATTCACTCACAGAAGAATTTGGAGTGAGATTAAGAACACATTTGGTTTGTTTTTGTTCTTGTAGCTTTTAATTGTTGCGGTGTATGAGAAAGCTGTTGCGGAGCCTGAGTGACCTTGACCTTCTGGGGCCTCTCTGGGCCCTTGCTAGCTTTTTGTATTTAGACTTTAAAAACCTTAAAAATTCCCAAAACACAATAAAATTTTCATTTTTTAAACATTGAAAACTTGCTGTTTCGGTAATGAGAAACGAAAAGTTGTGTATGCTCGCTGACAATGAAGTTTTTAACATTTATCTGGAGAGATATAAAATGAGGTGCTTACCTGGTAGCCATCTTGGGTGTTACAGTAAAAGGTGTCCCACCTCTCAAAATGGCTGTTTTTTGTCTGTTCCTTGGTGCTTGAAAATTGTTGCGGATGCTGAGAATATTGGGTGTGACCAAAGTTCTTTTTATAAATATTTTCTTTTCTTTTACCAGTGAATTCCAAGCAATAACTTTTTATTGAATGTAACAATTTACCTTATGAGATACATTTAAGTTTTTTATTATTTATTTATTTTAAATATTAAAATTATGTAGTTGAAGAGCCGAGATTCAGTAATTGACGCGTTGCGGTACTGAGAATTTCACATTAAATTGTAAAAAATACATAATTTAAAATATCACAATGTCTTCTTTTAATCACTTCCAATATAGCCTATGATGAGATGTTTATAAACCAGTGTTTTCCCAAATTGATAGCATTTATCTGTTCATCACAATCCCTAATGCCACCTCATGAGTCTGATTTGGTGAGAATCACTCATTTAATTCTGCTGTGACTTGGGGAGCCGTGGTTTTATGTTTTTGGATACAATCCGGGTTAGCACCCGAACATCCCTTTCAGACAGCTTCCTCGTGTGTCCACAGTTAATCCTGTTAGATGTGGTTCGTCCTTCTTGGTGGTATGCTGACATTGCCCTGGACACCGTGGCTCTTGATACATCACAAACACTTGCTGTCTTGGTCACAGATGCAAGGCAAGGGAAATTTATTTATATAGCACAATTCAGTACAGAGACAATGCAAAATTGCTTTACATGATTAAAATATAGCAAAATAAACGCAAGTAGGAATAAAATGTATATAGAAAATAGAATAAAAGCAAGTGTGTAGAAACAAAGAAGAACATTAAAAACAGTAAAACAGTTTAACTAGAACAGTCAAAGGCAATTTAAAAAAAATGTGCTTCTAATCTTGATTTAAAAGAACTCAGGCTTTCCGCACTTTTACAGTTTTCTGGAAGTTTGTTCCAGATAAGTGGAGCATAGGAACTAAATGCTGCTTCTCCATGTTTAGTTCTGGTTCTAGATATGCAGAGTAGGCTGGAGCCAGAAGACCTGAGTGGTCTGGAAAGTTGATACACTGATAACAAGTCTGTAATGTATTTAGATGCTAAACAATTTAGGGATTTATAGACTAACAGAAGTATTTTAAAGTCTATTCTCAGATATACAGGGTGAAGGGACTTTAGAACTTGGGTGATGTGCTCTACTTTCTTGGTCTTAGTGAGGACGTGGGTAGCAGTGTTCTGGATCAGCTGCAGCTGTCTGATCCACTTTTTAGGCAGACCTGTGAAAACACCGTTGCAGTAATCAATTCTACTAAATATAAACGCATTGATTAGTTTTTCATTAGTTTCATTGTCCAACCCCTGTATATAGTGTATTTCACTTACTGAACTGAGTTACTGAAATAATTGTCTATACTTTAATTTATTAAGATTTAATTCTAGTGTTTATGTAAGGCAGAGGTTACAAATGTAAATGTTGCAACCTTTTGTTTGGACCGTTTTTGCCTTTTCTTCTTTCTATTATAGGCCATAGGCTGAAGCCTGTATCGTTCAGGTTCGCTCCACCTATTTAGGGACTACTAAATGACACCTACAATAAAATCCTAAGTGCATTTTGAGCCCATAACCAAAAGTTCTCCAATCGCTTTGCGCTAGTATTTTTACAGTAATTACTTAAAAGTGTAACTATATCGGTAGCCTGATCACACCGCAAATCTACACTCGAATCAAGCCGCCTAGCCGTTAGCCAATCAGAGCGCCTCCTTCAGGTATGCTCTCCCACTTCGAGGCGGAAAGAAAACAACAACAACAAACATGGCCTCTCCCATGGAGCAGCGTATTCCCATTGGATCAGACAAAAAACGCAAGAAAAATGAGGATTATATATGCATCACACACATATCATCGGTGGACAAAGAACGGACACAGCCACTAACAGTTTTTCGTTGGAAGAAGCCGGTTGTATGTGCCCGTAAGTGGCTAGAAATGGACGGAATCGACCGCACGTTGGCGGAGGCACTGTATGTGTACACGATGACGAGTTCGCCAAAAATAACAATGATGATGATTCCACGTCAACCCTGGCTTGTCCAGACGAAACTCTTTCTGGCTTCTTGGACGTAAACAAACTTGGTTTTCATCCAACTTGTTATAGACGTTTCATCGATAAGAAACAAATTGCCAGTGCTGAAAAACTAGCAGAAAAACGGGGAGCATGTGGTGGTGACAACAATGGTTCTGATTCTGATCACGAGTCTTCCACAACCACGTCCATGACTAGCCGGCCACCATCTCCAAAACGGTTGAGATCCACGACTAAATCATCGAGGTCTGGCAATGTACTTCCTGCTGTCTGTATAACTTGCAAGAGGGTTGACCGCTTTGTGAAAGAAGGACACAAGACAAAGAAAGATAAATTGGTCCAAGCAGAAACTATAAATGCTGGTGAGTAGATAATTTGCAGACTGCATCTTTGTTTGTGGCTTATAACCAAAAGTAAAAGTAATACATTTGTTGGTAAAAAAAAATGCATGTGTTATTGGTGCCAGCCCAAGCCTGCTCATATCATTATGAAGTAGGTGTATGAAGGCTATGTGTAGGGCCTCAAAAATAATAAAAGACATTATTATGAACTTGAAGTGATGATAGGCAATAAATTAATTTGTCAAATAATGGTTAGATTTTAAATGTGTCACCCAACTACCAGTTCAGTCTCGTAAAACAGAGAAAAGGTATTTGATATTATTTGTTGGCAGCTGGTTTATGATTGAACTTTTTTTTAACTCTTTTTGCTAGGGAGTTTGATTAAAGCAGCTGAACTGAAAATGGACGAATCCATCCTCAAGGATGTACGTGGAAAAGATTGTGTTGCAATTGAAGTGCGGTACCACAAACGGTGCTACAAAGAATATACAAGATTTCTGGTGGCTACAGCAAGTGATGAAAGGTAAATTTCAGATAATTCAAGTAGAATATTTGTGAAATACAAATTCTTGAGAGTATATTGATGGTAGGGTTACATTCTGGGGTTAAACATTTTTGAAAGTTGATTATTCTTACAAATGAAGCCCAGTTTATAGAGAAATGATATTGTAGTAAATAATGTAGAATAAACATTTGGATGCAGTTTTACATAAAACATTTTAACCATAAATTTGTATGAAATTAGATATTCTATCATTGTTATTTTTAAGATTGATTAAGCATTTTAACTAATCTGTATTTTGCATTGTTTCACACAGGATGCCAAAAGCCTGGCAGTATGCCACTGTGTACACAGAATTTTGTGACAAAATAATTCGGGCACAGTTGATTAAAAAACAGGAAATCTTCAGGATGAAAAAGCTCTCTTCCCTGTTCCAGAAAATGATACGAGAACACTATGGTCATGGAAGTTACAGGTAATTATGATTCATTAATAGATTTTGATATTATTCACATCAGCATATATTTATTATTCCTTGTAAAATTTTCACAGCTCAGATCTTCTGAAGAAAAGACTGAGGCAAGACTTTCCCCAACTAAATTTCTACAAGCCTCCGAGGAAAAACCTGAGTGAAATTGTATTTACAAAAGCTACAGGACTTCTCAACAAGGTTCATCAACTGAAACTGAGTTATCAGGATCGCAAGAGACTTTGTCGAGTGGTGGAGAGACAGTTCAGGAAGGTGGTACATATGCAGCACAACGAGACCGTACCTATTTTGTGTGTCTTCCCCTTCAGAGAAGCTTTTGCCTCATACAAAGGATGCCCTCTTCTAGCACAGCTTGCGAGCCAATTATCAAGCAGCTATTCACCGGAGATCGCTTGAGCAACAGATCTGCGCTCCTTCTCCTGAGAGTCATGGCTGGATTTTAGAAGGTTGGGCATTGTCTATAAAGTGGATGACTATTGCTGCTGCCCCGGATGTGGTCCTTAATACATCTCGCTGTTCTTGTAAAGTCGGAAAATGTTCTCAGGGTAAATGCTCCTGTTTAAAACCAAAAGTCTCTTGTTCCTTTTCCTGCAAATGTGTGGACTGTGAGAACTGTGATGCTACACCTGAAGAATTGTCGTTCCAGACATCGGAGAGCATTGATGAAATGCCAGACTCTGAATCGGATGAAAGTGATTTTGATGATTCATAATTTCTTTGGGATGCTGGAGATAGGCACCAGCAACCCCCATGACCCCATGAGGGATTAAGCGGGTTGGAAGATGGATGGATGGATAATTTCTTTGTGTTTTCTATTGTAATTCTCAAGTCGTAACAACCTGGAGTGATCCTAAAAAGTTTAACATCTCTTACTGGGTCCAACAAAAGTCATTGTTTAAAAACAGAAATGTCTTTGTGCCTAGTTTTCATTGTTCAAATTTTAGCTGTGTTTCAGTTATTTCCTAAAATTTTGCTTCCAATATTGTAACTGGTCTGCAAGGTGATAAAACTCACACCACTTTTCATAGTTATTAGTTAACTAGACACAAAAGGATATCTTGCTTTTAGAGTTTTTCAATTGAAAATTCAAAGAATTGCAGTTTTCATGTGCAATAAAGATATATTTTGGGAGATTGTGAAATTGTTAAAAAGTGTATTTTTTTCATTTAGAATAACTCCTTACTTAAAGCACGCAGAACATTGCCGCTTTATAAGCTCTGAGTAAGTATGAATGTCTGTGGGAATCAAAATTTTGAGTCCGATCGCCTTAATAATAAAAAAGTTACAAGGGCTTGAAAATGGTAGAAGACCCAAATTTGTCACTTTTTTGGGTAAACTGCCACCTTTGGCACCCATTTTCTCAAATACTGGCAGGAATCCCATGGAGAACTTTTTTTCCCAGCTCGAGTACATATTTAAGATTGGAAAACTGCTATCGAAAAGTAGTCCCCAGGTTAGTGGAGCAAAATCCTATTTCTAGCCTCATTTTGAGCTTCAGCCTATGGCCTATTAGAAACGGCTCTAAGAGAAGAGGTGGAAACAACGCCCCCAAAATGACGCTTGTGGCCAAAAAGTGTATTACGTCAGTATTTGTTTAGGACTACCACAGCAAATGAATGGCAAACGTTGACTGCCGGCTGTCGCCAATTAGCTCATTAGCTGCGTCTCAGATCGATATACGCAGTTTGCATCTCTGCAGATACAAAGTTTTCCCGATCGGCAGGTTTTGATGAAGACAAATCCTTTTCATTCAGATTTGATTTAAAATCCCCAAGCGATGAGAGCCTACGACCAAGGAACTAAGGAAGCTTTGCCTTTGACGGTTATGCGCACCACCAAGGGGGCGCCTTCTTCAACTTCTTCAGAAGTTGAACGATTCTAGTTATGGATGTCATTGAACACCTTCACAAGGGTAGTCTCTGTATTGTGCTGAGCACGGAAACCTGCCTGGAAAACGTCGAACAGCTGGTCATTGTTAAGAAAGTGTTTAATTGTTGAAACACAGCTTTTTCAATAATGCTGCTGATAAATTAGTGGTTTCAGATGGACCTGTAGTTCTGCAGTAGTACTTTGTCCAAATTTGTGTTTTTCTGCTTTGGTTTGATAATTACTATTTTTAAGGCCTTGGGGAATTCAACTGACAAAAGGGAAGTGTTTATTATTTGAGTCAAATTATACCTAAAGAAAGCTGTGGGTAAAATAACAAGGTAGCAGGATGAGGAACCTAGGTGCTGTATGATTTATCTTAAACATTTGTAGTTTATTTAACAGAATTTGGATATTTTGTCAAAATCAGTTCTAGACAGAGATAACTTTGGTACTGAAATATATATTGATTTACAGTTTGCCCATCTAATCTTTAGAATTTTCTCAGTAAAAATTTAGCAAATTCATTGCAGGCCCTGGTGTAGTGAAGTTCAGATGCCACTGTCAGGCAAAGGTTTGTTTAACCTGTCGAATGTGGACAATAAGGCACAATAATTACTAAAGTTTTTACTGACGATCTCAGGGAAGAAAGATTCCCTTGATTTTTTCTGTTGGAAGTTATATCTGTAAACTCTTATCTTTATAGATTTCAAAGTGAGACTGGTGCCTAGTCTTTCACCAACTTGGTTCAGGGTTTTGGCACTCCCTTTTTTACTTCTAAATGGTGGAGCACTTCTCTACAAAGATTTTTTCTTCCTAGAAACAAGCTTCACTTTAATTGGAGCAATGCAGTTAATGATGCCTGAAACTTTAGAATAAGAGTAATCTACTAGTTTATCTACTGAGTTGCAAGTCAAAGTGGAAGTAGAAGAGTAAACTAAGTTAAAGGTTTCAGTAGCATTGTCCTTAAAGATGTTTTATCTTAAATCTCTTTGGCTAACTGGGAAGGATGCTTTGAAAGAAAAGAGAAAACTTTCAACAGAAAAGTGGTCAGATAGGGTTCAGTTATATTGACCTTGGAAATGTTTAGACTCGTGCTGATGATCAAGTCTAAAATATAACTTTAATACACTGAGTCAAACCAACATTTTTAAGTGTGTCACATATTTCCTTCACACATCTGTCTTCTGGGTAGTCAACGTGAATATTGTCTCACACAGTAATTAAACAGCGGGAATCAACACATATCACAGAAAGGAGGTGTAAGGTTTGCAGACAGAGGCAGAAACCTTATGGACTTAAAAATGGCCAGTGAAGCACAGAATACATGCCAAAAGAAAAAAAATCTGACTGGACCGAAAATTGTAAAGCTCAGATTTTTATATAAAACCAAAAGCATTTATGAAAACAAAAATTGACAAAACAATGTTTGTTTAAAAACATAAAGCCTCCTCTTTAGGGATTTAGAAAAAAAGTTTTATGTTAAAGCTGGATAAAAAGGGGCGTTGGTCAGGGTACTGGTGGGGGTTGGCTCAAAATAAGACAAAAAACATCTTTATTGGTCATTTCAAATGTACATTCCAACGACATTTGACTTCTGGCTTTAACACATCCCTTAGGGAGCTGTGGTAGGCTTTTCTCAGGGACCCATAGTGGCAGTATGCAGGGATTGCTCTGCTCTAACAACTTAACCACCACTCCGCACTTAAGATGTTTTCCATTGAATTATTCCATGAATAAAAATTCTAGTATATTTTTATTACACTATTTCTATTACTTCAAAACCCTCTAGACAATCTCTTCTTGATCTGGCAAAGAACTCTGTTGAACTCATACAGCAGAACAATAAAGCCTCGACTTAACTTGTTTTTGCTATAAAAGAATAACCACTGTTTTCTTAATCATGATTTATCACTGCTATACCCAATTCATAACTGATCTCAGTCTGATAATTTGCTGCAGACAGAGACAGTACATCAATGTTTAGTAAAACCAATTCCATCTGTTTTTGTACTTTAGACTCTTCTGTCTGTACAGTAATACCCTCTGTGTTCTCGTCAAACCTGGCAGGATATTCTATTTGTATATTTATTTTTCTATTACAACACAGAAGCTTATAAAATTGTCTTTCCACATCAACCTTTTTTCTGTTCTTATAATGATTACACATTCTGTGCATCTAGGATTATTTGGCCTTTTTACTTTCTTGTTGTCAATCTTTGATACTGTGTAAAATGCATCTGTGTTGATTAACAGGATGCTGGGAAGGAGACATCTGTGTTTCCTCTTCCTGAGCCTCATGACCTCTTCCAGGTTTCACAGATGAAGTTTGAGGATTTTCAGAAGGACTTGATTCGGCTCCGGAAGGACCTCAGAGGTAAAACACGCACATACTATTGCTCATTGTTATGCATTTACATGCTTTTAAGTTATTTTCATCATCATCACAATAGAAACAGAAAACTATACATATTGAATCTAACAAGGCAAAAGGATGATTACAACTTCAGTAATGGACTCTTGAGCCCTTAAGTGCTAGCCCACATAATTGGCAAACTCCTGAATAGGTGTCAAAACGTTTCAGAAAGAGCTGAGTGAAAGTCCAGTACCCTCCGGTTTAAGCCTATTTAGTGTAGATTTGAATTAGTAACTTAAAATAGTGGAGGGGCGCTTTGGGGGGAAAACAACGGGAAGTTACATTTTGAGGACATCCAGGTCACCTAGCTAACAGCAAGGCAATCAGCTTGATCAACATTACTGTTACCTATTAACAAAAACAAAAACAAGCATTATGTTTAAACAAACTGTAGTTATGTTTAACTTGCTATCAGCAAGGTTGTCACGAAAACTAATAGCTGCTAATGTTAGTCGACATTCAGGATCCAATTTAAATAGACTCTATATGTATTCAGTGCAGTGTTGTAGTCAAGTCACTATGCCTCGAGTCCGAGTCCAGGTTCGAGTCACCAGTGTTCAAGTCCGAGTCAAGTCCAAGTCATTAAAAAAAAAATCCGAGTCGAGTCCGAGTCGAGTCCACTACTCATCCGAGTCAAGTCCGAGTCGAGTCTCTATTGATCCAAGTTCGTTGTAGGAACATGCCGTGACGTGTGATGTATGACATGAAGCAGTAACATTCCATTGCACTAATAACTCTTTCGCTGTAGTTACCCTTGGTTTTACTCGGTAAAACGACTGCTTTTTCCAAGTCTAAGACGTCTCCTAACCATGGTTTTTAAACATTGTTGTTATGGAACGTGTAACAGCGACTCGAGGTACGCTGACAGGCTGCATATGAAGGATGTTAAAGCCGCAAGCGGCGCCGATCGGCCCTCGCAGCCAAGCGTCGCTCCGGCCTATTGGCCACCGCCGCGGCTCTGGCCGGCGGGCGGGGTTCGCTCACCGCCGCGGCTCTGGCCGGCGGGCGGGGTTCGCTCACCGCCGCGGTGCCGGCCGGCGGGCGGGGTTCGCTCACCGCCGCGGTGCCGGCCGGCGGGCGGGGTTCGCACACCGCCGCGGCTCCGGCCGGCCGGCGGGGTTCGCACCGCCGGCCGCCCGCCTGACATATCTGGTGCAGATCGGTCGTTGCAGCAAGGAGATACAGCCGTTGGATAATGATAATGCATTTGGCCACCGGACCGGACTAAATTGTTCGGCGGGCCGGACAATTTATACTGATTCTTGGACGGTGACTACAAACAGAAAGAAACGGCCATGAACGCCGAGCAGGAGAAAAACAACGACTTACCTTTCTATCAACTCGGCCCGTTTTTCCAGGCTTTCCAAGCCCTCGACACTCAAGCCATCGTTTGAGCTGAACGTTGGTATGTTGTTCCACAGTTCTACCAGTAAAATGGGCGCCTGGGACATCCACTTGTGAAAGTTTAACAGCTGTAAAGTCGGTCATATCCTTGTATCTGTTGCACGTGTAACGGCTGGTTGCTACGAGCGCTCTCACACTGTTTGCCCTTCCTTAGCGGCAAGGGGCGTTGCTCATGAGATGGTGACGTCACGTGCGCGGTACGACATTTAGATATTAAAATCATACACCAAATAATATTCTAATGACATATTAAAATTATAGCCTAATGATTTAAAAAAAAAGTCGAGTCTTTTTCTCAATTTCCGAGTCAGAATGATCTGAATGTAGGAGTCCGAGTCCAAGTTCGAGTCATCAGTGCGCAAGTCCAAGTCAAGTCACGAGTCTCTAAATTTAGCTAAAGACTCGGACTCGAGTTCGAGTCTCGGACTCGAGTACTACAACACTGATTCAGTGCAATGACTGAAGTGGAAAACACAAACATTAACCTCCTATCAGAGTTTAAAAAATTATTTTGTTAATAAAATTAGTTAAAAATCACATTGACAACAATTGGTAATGGTAAAAAATGATGCAGACTTGTGCTCAAATAAGATCAAAATGGTTTTAACTCTTACCTTTGAAAGGTAATTCCGATCGATTTGGGTCAGGACACCTAAAGAGTTTTTACAATTCCAGGTGGCACATGTACGAGGCATTTTGCCCTCTCAGATTTCTGACTCCATAAACATTACAACATCGTCGCAACACCTTTCAGTGTTCAGTAGGGCGTCTATGTATTAATGTCTATGGAAGTACGGTCCTCAGCTCCCTAAAGCCCCAGAAAAACACTTCACGCAGTCCCAAATCAGTTTTCCTCCTGTTCACCCTAAGCAATATTTATTCAACTGTCATGCTATGGATCCTATAAACACAGTGCAAACAGGATCCCTTCAGCAACATGAGCAGAATAGCAGGCACAATACATTTAGCGTGTTTCCTTCATGGCTATGCAGAACATATGCTGGTCATCAGAACCTTCAAAATGCCTCATATCTTGTGGTGATTATTACAATATGAGGTTTAACTAGAAAATTTCTGAAGAAATTTAGCAAGGCGCCTGCCACTTGGTGCGTACCGTACCGTCAGAAATAGCAACAGGAAGCAACACTGCAAATTTCAGCTTTCTACGGCCTTCACAGCCCCCGCAGCGGCCGTCGAAAGGTGCCATGTTAAGTCAATGGACCTCCTAGGAGCCTCTTGCTAGCAGCGTTGTCATGGAGACTCACTGACAGCTGCAGCCTTCTCTCTGTCTGTAAAGGCAGAAGAACTCTGGCTAAGCAGCAGTTGGTAGGACCTTCCTAAAGCTATTTCCGGTTAGCAACATGCTAACGGTTAGCCGCTAGCATGGCTGTGTTCAGTATCACCGGGTGATGTTACTCTGTTAGTTTGGTTGAAATCCTGTACTGAGAAGTGCCTAAAAAGGGAGAAAATCCTAAAATTCACCAAATCTGTCAAGCAGAAGTTTGTACAGGCTTCCTAGAGCTACTTCCGGTTAGCAACATGCTAACCGTTAGCCGCTAACATGGTTGTGTTTGGTATCACTGGGTGAGAGTACTCTGTTAGTTTGGTCCAAATCCTGTACTGGGATGAGCCTCAAATAGGGAAAAAAAAAATGTTGTTTATAACGTTGCCATGGTAACTCAAAATGGTGGGTGGTACAAAAAAATACTTCATGGGACCAGCACACATGTTTTAATATACACACTGTGGGGATTATAATACAAAACTCTTAGTCTCCCATGCCGGGAATCGATCCCACGACCTCTTGCATGCAAAGCCTGCACTTTCCCTCTGAGCTATACTGTAGCGCCATACATGGGCATGCAGTATTTGGATGATAAGGGGTTTGGGCCCCCATTGAAAAGCATTGGATGTTTGACACCTCATAGCTTGGAGATGCTTTATGCGAAGTAACCCAAATTTCTTGTGTAGCTTTCTCTCTAAAGTAAGAACAGACTCTGTGAAGCAGAAGTCTGTGAGACCTTCCTAGAGCTACTTCCGGTTAGCAACATGCTAACCGTTAGCCGCTAACATGGTTGTGTTCAGTATCACCGGGTGATTGTACTCTGTCAGTTTGCTCCAAATCCTGTACTGGGAAGTGCCTCAAATAGGGGTGCCAATACTTAATGTCACCAAACGTGACCAAAGTTCATGGGTCACATTGGCCTCCTTTAGCAACTCAGCCTCACCAAATCTGGGCCCAGAACTCAATATTTGACCAAAATGACATGTAGCACCATTTCCCACAGGTGGGTGGTGCTTTATTGGCCAATTGGGTCGTGTCTGGTTATCATGCCAGGTCCTGTTGGAAGCAAAGGCCCAATAGGAAAGCATGTGAAATCCAAAATGGGACAGTAAACTGACACATGGCTGAAAGTCACATGAAAATTTTAAAATGTTAAGAGGAAGTGACTGTGCGAATTTCAGATTTCTACATTAATCACAGCCGCTGCAGCTGGCGTCGAAAGTTGCCATTCTATCTCAATGAAACGTCTCCCACTGGCCCTCAGAGTTCCGTTGTCATGGAAACTCACTGACACACCTGCAGCGGGCCAGTCTAAAGAAGTGCAGACACTTTGTGTCCAAGTCTGCCTATTGGATTATAATGGAGAACTTTGCCTCGAACAACGCACGATTTCTCCGGAACCGTAAATGGTAGAGACGTAATTTTTTCTGTGTTTATTTCGTAAAGGATAGGGGAAGAAGACTTGCTATCGGTTTTTGCTGGAAAAAGTTTAATAAAGGCGTAAAAAATTATGATCTAAAGGACATTTTTATGAAATTTCAGAAATCCTCTGAAAATGGTCCCGAACAAATCGCTCTGGCTAAAAAAGTATAAGAGATATCAAAATAATTCTTTCACTGTGAGTATCAGCAGGCTTTTGATGACCATGTAGCTCATTTTCATATTTTTACAAAAATCGGTGTAGGCACAGCGACAATGTAAAAAAGTGGATGATGTGGGAAAATGCAGCTCCAAAGCGATTTCAGGATTTTGCACATTCGCTACTCCCGAACAAATTGTTCCTGTGGAAAAACCGTAACAGTTATCCACAAAATTCCTTTTTTGTGAGTGCCAGAAGGGTTGGGACATTCATGTGTGAAAGTCTCATGTCTGTACATAAAACGGTTTAGGAGTAGCGACGATGCGAAAACATGGGATGTTTTGGATTTTCAAACGTCATTTTTCAAAACCGCTCCATAGGAAATGAATGGGGGAGGTTTCGGGTTTGTGTCGGTCTGAGGTGATTTGCGAAAAATCTATAAATGCCACACCAATGAGGGTTACATTTCCCGAATCCTGACAAAAATACCTACGTTTTGATGTATAATTTGTCTACATAGAGGGAAAATTGAGCGAGTAAGGTCAAGTTGTTCGGAGTTTTGAAATTTTTAAAAAAGCTAGAGTGGGCCACTCTGGCAGTTGAAGAATTCCGTCATTGACTTTCATTATAAACGATGATTTCACAGATTTTCGGACATGAGCTTTGAGGAGTACTTGTGAGGAGACGATAACAGATATCCACATCCCGTTTTCACTTCTGAGTAGTTCACAGATATATCTACAAACTGGAAGTTAAACGGTGTTCATAGGTGAAAGCATGGCGACACAGTACAGCGTTGAAAATGGTCATTTTGAGGCTTTTTTGAGGCTTTCTTTCTACCCGACTCCATTCATTCCTATGGGTTTTTTGGGGGTGGTTTTTCGCTAATTTTGTTGCCATGGTAACTCGAAACCCCAATAAAAGTAGTAGCACACATCTCGTAATTGAGCCACAAGTTTTGATACCTATATCGTGGGGGTGCTCGCTACGGTTCGGGCCGCATTTATCGTGATGTAAGAAAAATAAAGAATAAGAAAATAAGCCGTTTAGAGGTGAATAGTAATAGGCCCTGCCCATGCATTTGCATTGGGAGGCAGTGCTATGCTTCGCACAGCACTGCCTCCTCATTGCACATGCAAGGCAGGCGCCTAATAAAGAGTCCGTTTAGAGGTGAATAGTAATAGGTGCCTCCATGCATTTGCATTTGCATTTGCAAATGCTATGGCAGGCGCCTAATAAATAGTCCGTTTAGAGGTGCATAGTAATAGGTGCTGTTTTATGAAATGTTTATTTCAGGATCGGGAGAGATCGGCAAACACAAATAAGGACTCAAACACTGTTTCTGTTAGAATATAAGGCAAACATTTATTATTATTCCCCACAGAATACAGCACATCAAAACAATTAGCTCTTCACACACGCAAAGTAGCAAGCATTAAAGCAACAAGCTTTCAAACAAACGTGACGCTCAACAGATTCTCAGAATCAGCTCTTACCATTGACACGAACTGGGAGCCCTCAGTCCTAGGTTAAGATCAGCGTTCACGATGCCGGTATTCCACACACGAACTCACGGCAGACTCACTGGGCTGAGGGCAGTCTCCTCTTTATATAGTTGTAAACAAAGAGTCAGATGTGGAGCGAGAGTCGCCATCTCTGCCTCCACAGCTGCCCTGCCTCCCTAAGCATGTTTCCCAAAACATCAACCGTTCCCAGCACCTCAGCAGTGTGCGCAGCAAAATAATATTGCATACAACAAATCAAACAAAATAATACAGAATCAGTCTTTCCCACAACACATTGTCATAGGTTCCCACCACAAGTTAAAACAAGTTATAACAAAATAACACATGTGGTTCTTAGTTTTATGTGAGCAACATAACAGGCACGAGCATGTATGTTGCTCTTTAAAACTAACCAGTTTTTCCCAAAATACATAGTCAAAGAACAAAAATAACTCTTTAATATATCATTCCACCCCTTGGTCTTTGACAAAACCTAATTTTGGAAAAACCATCCCCAAGGTCTATTTTCATCAGCAAAGTTATCCTTTCCGTCCCACACCACTTTTTGATTATAATCTTCAAACATTACATGAGGTTAACACTATAATAACAATGATAAGCAAAAGCAAAGGAGGTACTACATAGTTTCGAGCAGTAACAGACATTCCATTAAAAATGTCCCACCAATGATGTGCAGATGATTGCTCTATTAACTTAGCCGCATGCAGAACCTGTCCTTGGGCCATAAATGTAAACACCTTTAAGGTGGAAATGTTGGACCTGTGTGATTTAACTGAGCAATTTAGTTCCGTAGACTGATTCAATGCGCATTTGAACCAATCCAGGGAGATAGTGAAATTGGTTAATTGATAGGTCACGTTATTCCAACTCCAGATGTATACATCAAAACACCCAACGAAAGGCACCTGAGGTAATTGAGGATGACTCTTTATTATTTCTCTAGCAGGTTCATGAGTCCAATCACATAACACCTCGTCTCCGGTTAAACATGGGTTAAGATGTCCTTGTTGTAGCATACATACCATCCCTTTATCAGCAGTCTCGCATAGATCCAGGTCATAGGTGTAGTTTGTCTGTGGGCCAAACCAATCACCATCCAGTTTCAAAAACCAATACCCCTGTACAGTCACTACGGGCAATATATAATAATGACATACAGTAGTATTATCGATCCAATGTCCTTCACACATAGTAGCATTACAATAGGTCTTCTGTGGTTCTAGTTGTAACCACCTTTTGCTACTAATGTTCCATAGTTGTCTCCATTCCTGGAAATTTCCGGTAGTAACCACACGCTTAAACCGTTCTTGTTGTATGTGAGCGTGCATCATTTGTACGTTACATACCGTCCAGTTCAAAGCTACAGAAATGTTCCTTAACACTTCTGCTGTCGTGTACCACATTTTTATTTGCCAGTTCAGTTCTTTAAGGAAGATCTTTGTAGTTTCCTCCTGTGATGTTACAACAGTAGGCATCCATAATCCAACCTGATGAACAGCTCTTGATGCATGCTGTCCAGTGTTTAATAACATAGTTCTTGTTTCTTTATTGTCAAAAAGCGTTGGAAACACTTAACACAGTACCTGTTCCATCAAGCAAAGTGTCCCACCATGCACGTTTCGTCCTAGTGCATGTTGGCAGAGGAGGAGAAAAAAAACAACAACAAAAAAAACTTTCCAGTGAACTTTATTTGTTATCTTCGATTGTGCCATTTGTTGACAAGTGTGTGCAGCAGGTGCAATTTGAGTGTGTGTCTTCTTACACGCTCGTTCTGTAGATGATTCATATTGGCACAAACCTCTTCTTGAATCCACTTTATCGTTACATCCCTTGAAGACTACTGGTATGCTTCTTACATGCCACCGAGAGCATGTGTAGTCATCCTGGATTCCGTTGCGCATGCTGTCTCCCCATCACAGTTGATACGGCTGAACCACTTCGTTCAGGATCCGGCCTGGTGCTTCTGCTCAACAGAGGTGTGCCAGCAGGACCATGGCAGCGAGGACACGTAGGATGATGGCCCCAAATCCTGCACCAGCCCTGTGGTGCCTCCCTCTGTTTGGGACGTCCGCCATCGCGCTGTCCCTCGGGTCATCCAATCAGCAGATTCCACGGAAACATGGATCTGAAATCAAAATTAGTACTGCTATAAGACAAAAGAATAAAATTAGTTTTCTCTAACATAACATTTATCCATTTTTTCCTCCCCTGAGTAAAATACTGACACTGTTGCATCATTCCCTTGTGAAATGATTTCAGCTGGTCTAGGTGGACCATTTTTTTTTTGTCTCACCCAAACTTTGGCTCCTGGTTTATCTGTTGAGCCAAACCCCCCTGTTCCTCTTACAGTGATGTTAGTGGGGGCAGCCACCCCTTGAACCTCTGTCATTTCACAGGGTTCCACTAGCAGTTGTGCTAGTTTTTTTTTTCTCAATTACCAGGGATTTTCTCCTTGATAATCCCCATCAATCACTTCAGCTTGTACTGTCATTAACAGCTGAGGCCTGCAACTCCACAGGCCCGGACATCATCTTTCCCAATGACACAGCTTGTTGTATGGCTTTCTTAACCAAATCTAATGCTCTTTGCTGTGCTTCTTCCCAGATAAAATTTTCTTTTTTAGGCACTTTTCAGAATTGGAATGACCACATCCTTGTGCCATAAAATGCCTAATGTTTACACAATGTATAAACAAATGTGTAAATAAATGTAGGTGAAATTCATGCTGAAATATTTTTAACTCCTGTACTAAACATTTACATGTACATTAATACATTTTCCATTCAGATAAAATCACAAGTTTTATTGTTTATTTATTTTTACTCTCTTATGCACACATAATCCTGAGCGGTTTCTCAGTTTGTCAAATGCAGAGACAGAAAGTCTGCCCCTGGAGCAATTGGCCTATTATTCAATTGGGCCAATGCTTGCATCAATTTAGACTTCCAATCTGTTAAGTCATGATTATCAGACACACATTTTTCTCAAAAATTCTTTCAACAGTCCATTCACTCTCACAATCAGCCCAGCAGCCTGCGGATAATATGGAATGTGATAAATCCATTCGACATGTCGTTCTTATATCATCAATTGACCAATTTGTGATCTGAATTGGCGGGGCTCGGCCTTCATCCTAGTTAAACTCCATCAGATCCGTCAGATCAGGGTACATGTTGCTCCTCCTTCTATCTTTGTTCTTTCTTTTCCTTTTTCTCACTCTCTTTACTTTCACCTCTTTGCCCGAGGATTCCTCAGACTCTGACACCTCAATGTCAACCACCTTAGCAGGTTTTCTGCGCACAACAGACTCAGATTCTTCAGCAGGTGGAGCCGATGTTGTGGAATGAATCGCCTCTAGCAACAGCTGAATCAAAGAATTTAACGGGTCCAGCTCAGCACCAAATCCTGCACAGTTAACTTTTAAGCCTCTCCTTTGACACATCTGTCTCAACTCATCAGTAGGCAATGCGTGCATCTCTGAAGCAGGCACTCCAGCATTAATCAGTGCCCTCCACAACATGTTACGTGGTGGACCCTGTTCATTTCTCCCCCGCTCCCTTTGCGGCCTGCGGACCGGAGTTTGTTGAACTCGTGGTCTGAATTCCTCCTGCTTGCCCCATTCTCCCAGATTCCCCAGCTCCAAAATCCGAGCCTTGATGGTTTCCATCGGGGCATCTGGAGCTCCCAGCATCACAGTAAGCATAGCTGCCCGATAATGCTGTGGGGCAGTTTTAATCAACTGATCTCTCACCACCTTCGGAACAGCCACTTGCTGATATCCAGCCACCATTCCCACTGGTAACAGATCACGCACACACAGCCTCGTCAGCCTCTGCACACACTCCTTTAATGTTAACCATGGTCCAGAGATTTCGGGCCAATCAGATACATTGGGACATGTTACTCGTACTGCCTCAGACCACACGTCAAACAATGATCTCGCCTGATCCCCCAAATTTCTCACTTCCTGCCTATAATTAGCATTTACATTCCCATCAGTGCTCAGACCACCAAATGCCATACCATCTCCGTGATCTATTTCAATCTGTTCTGCACCTTCATCCAGCAATCGAGCCACCCATAGATCAGTGGGTTCGCCCGGATGCTGCCTTAATTTTTTAGTGATATGAGCAACTTCATCCTGCGAGTAATCTTCTGTTATGGTCCGTGACACCGCCGGCGGCTGCGGCTGTTCCACCCATTCCATAACAGGTTGTCCCGCAGCATCAAGTACATCATTACCTTGAGCATCTATCCGCTGCCGAAAGGCTGCGGGTACATGCTGCTGCTCTCTTCTCCTTCGGACGACGGGTTTAACCCCCAATGGAGGGAAAGGACGTGGATCTGGAGGACCTCCAGAATCACTGTCCTCCTCATCGTCCCACATATTACCGTCCCAGCTTTCGGGATCCCAACCAGACCCCAATCCAGCTACAAACGAACGGACTTTTTTCAGAGGAAAACGGCGGGGTTTTTTCCCCTGTGTTTTCCTTGTTAACACAGACACCTGGGCCACAGCTTTTTCTGCAACACTGGTCATCTGTTCCAGCTGATTAGTCAGCATTTGCACATGCTGCCGATACAGCGACTCAGCAGACTGCAGCTCAGTCATTGCCTGTCTGTCTTTTAACTGCTGAGTTTTTAATTGTTGGCCAGCTTCATACTGCTGCTTCCATGCCGTAGCACAAATCCACAAGCGCCTCTGTAATCTGTCCACCGGAGCCTTTTTTTGCACCTCAATCTTCTGCAACACTGCCAATAATTCTTCGGGTCCCGCTGCCTCCAGCTGACCACCCCACGGCTCCGGTCGGCCCCCACCATTGCGCAAACACAGCGCTACCTCGTTACAGTGAGGAAGCTCCCATCCGGGTATTATCTCTTCCCCTTGAATTTTCTCATCTGAGTTCTTATTTCTCCTTTTAAACATATTTCTAAACATATTTGTGTATTGTAGTCTCTCCTCCAATCCTGCCGACAACGCCAAAATGTTTTATGAAATGTTTATTTCAGGATCGGGAGAGATCGGCAAACACAAATAAGGACTCAAACACTGTTTCTGTTAGAATATAAGGCAAACATTTATTATTATTCCCCACAGAATACAGCACATCAAAACAATTAGCTCTTCACACACGCAAAGTAGCAAGCATTAAAGCAACAAGCTTTCAAACAAACGTGACGCTCAACAGATTCTCAGAATCAGCTCTTACCATTGACACGAACTGGGAGCCCTCAGTCCTAGGTTAAGATCAGCGTTCACGATGCCGGTATTCCACAAACGAACTCACGGCAGACTCACTGGGCTGAGGGCAGTCTCCTCTTTATATAGTTGTAAACAAAGAGTCAGATGTGGAGCGAGAGTCGCCATCTCTGCCTCCACAGCTGCCCTGCCTCCCTAAGCATGTTTCCCAAAACATCAACCGTTCCCAGCACCTCAGCAGTGTGCGAAGCAAAATAATATTGCATACAACAAATCAAACAAAATAAGAATACAGAATCAGTCTTTCCCACAACACATTGTCATAGGTTCCCACCACAAGTTAAAACAAGTTATAACAAAATAACACATGTGGTTCTTAGTTTTATGTGAGCAACATAACAGGCACGAGCATGTATGTTGCTCTTTAAAACTAACCAGTTTTTCCCAAAATACATAGTCAAAGAACAAAAATAACTCTTTAATATATCAGGTGCCTCCATGCATTTGCATGGGAGGCAGTGCTGTGTATCGCACAGCACTGCCTCCTCATTGCAAACGCTATGGCAGGCGCCTAATGACATTTGTTACATTCTGAAGCCTGATTTTACTACATAATGCAGCATAACATGACCTCTCTTTTTTATTAATATAGAAAATTGCGTGTGATTGTACCTTTATTTGTGTTAAAATAAAGTCAGCTGTTTCAGTTGTAGCACTCCAGTTGAAAAGAGCGGGTTACCTTTCTCTTACTTGTTTGAAACAGGTCTTTAAGCTCTGAAGTTGGTCGTCCTCTCTTTGATACCTTCTATTTCCACTGAAATTCCAGTTTAGGAAAAATCCTTCAGTTCAGAGATGTAACCTTTCATTTTGCCTTGGCTGAGGCCTTACATTATAATGGAAATATATGAGTATTAGGAAAATAAACTCAAGCTCGGGTAACAAGGAGAAATGAAAAAGAGAAAATGGAGAACAACAACAATAAATCCAGACATCAAACTGCTACAACATGGAACGTTCAGGCATCACCCTAGTATCTGACAGACAGTGTTTTAAGTTGCCTGTTTACTCATCAGAAACTGTGAAGGAAACTCAGATGTCTGGTTAGATTGCTACACAGTGTCCTCACACAATATGTCAGAAACATGCATAACATCTCAGCATGTAACATCTTCCATAGAGGCACAACGTGCACATTCTATGTTATCAATATTAATGCTGTTCATCTAACCCTGTTGTTTTACCTTTTTCACTATAACTAGCATGTACATCTGAAGTGGAAAAGGTGTGCAAGGTGTCGGACGAGGATAACTTGCAGCCTTTTAAAGAGACGATGGAGGAGTTTCTTGCCCAAGGTAAGTGACCAAAGCTGTAAATCTATCATGCAGATAGAATTAGGCAGGAGGGGTGTCCTTTGTTCAGTTTTCAAAAGAATTTGAGCTTCTGTATGAGCCTTTCAGGAGAAAGGCTAGGTTTTCTGTGATTCCTACAAGCAAATATAACAGGCTGGTCGGTAGATAATGACGAAGGGAGGGACAGTTTAATTTAAAACCAAGTTCAGTTCAATTCAGTTTATTTATATAGCACCAATTCACACCACGTCATCTCAAGAAACTATACAAAGTCAGTTCTACGAAATCATACAGACAGACTTGCATCCTCGGTTAACATATAGTCACAGTGGAATGTCACTTGCATTGTGTTGTTGACTTTGCAGTATACCCTCATTTAAAAGGAAGAAACTGCCATCAGTACCAAGCTCAGGTTTTCCAATTTTTGTTAAGGTTTAACAGTTTTAATTGTTTTTATTTCTTATAATAGGCACACCAAGATATAAGTTTTCCCAGAATTACTGCTTAGTGTTCCATACTATAAATTAGTCTACCTCTCCTGTGTCATTACTCTCCAAAAAATTGTATTTCTTTTCTCATCTCAGTCATGAACAGTGGATTGTTCAAAGCACCCATGTTAGGTTTCCAAAGAGTGTTTTGTAGAGTGTCACCAATATTGTGCAGAAAACAGTGGTATGGTCAGATAAATCAATAGTATCAATCTCACAACTTTTAGTTCTATAATGCTCTCTCTCAAAGATGAAAAATGGCCTGTTTGACGGTATCTGACGTGTGGATGTGAGTAAAACGTAAAGTTAGGACCTGAAGGATAAAAATCTTTCTGAAGGGCTATTATTCCCAATTCAGTCATCAAGTAATTCACATTCTGTGATACATTTGTAGGTAGATTTTTAGATGCATCTAGGTTAGAGTTAATATGATGATTCCAAACACCACCAGAAATAACAACCCCTGGCGCACTAATTATTAGGTCAAACACATTTCTATAAAAGACAAGATTACTTCTAGGTACTGCATAAATATTGCAAATGGTTATTGTTGCATTGTGTAATGCACCAACAGAATCTAGAGACCCAACAATTCAGGCAACATATAGAATTAACATTTTAAAATGTTTATTGCAAATAAACTGGTGTTGCGTGAACAGGAAGTGAAAGAGCACACGCACATACCACTGTGGAGAGAAGAGTTGGGTTAGTGGCCAAGAACAACTCAGTAGAAGTGATAATGCACTGAATAAAAGCCACTAACCTTCTCAGATGCCAGGAGGTTGCACTGGCTCTGATGATTTATCCCAACGGCTCAGTCTGGGTGATTTGGATCACTGCCTGACTGATCCAAACCACAGCATCAGTTTGCAGGGTAAAGGCTAACAGGGAAAGCATAATCAGTTCTGGGTTCATACACAAATGGTCAGTCCTAGAAAGAGGCTTCCAGAAGTGCAAGGCAAGATGGGAGTCCGGAATCCAAGAGAGAGAATCTGTAACCGGTGGCACACTCCGAACAGAGGTTTCCAAACATGGGCAGAAATGGGAGAAAGGTCTGGGGTCCAGGCTTGGGTTGTTCACAAGAGGCAAGAAAGTCCAGGCAAGCATAAAGACAGACAGGCTTGGTCGAGAGACAAGGCAGAAGGTTGATGTCCAGAACACAGAAGCCAACAGGAGAATCCGACAGGGGCAAGACAGGCAGGAGAAATAACAGGAACGGGACAGATCGAGATCAGGAAGGAAATTAAGGAATGCTGAATGGTTTACTCACACAAAGGCTTTCAAGAATCTGGCAGTAACACACAGATTCTTGAATATATAGTGCTCATCCCAGGTGCAGAAACTCCACTTAATTGGAGCTGCCGCAGATGTAAATGTTCAGTGTGCTGTGTGCAGCACAGGGAGTAGGAGCAGGGTGTAATGTTATGGTGACTGCAAACAGGATATTTCAGGCTGGATCAGACAGAATCATTACAGCATTGTTGATCTTTTCTGAAACTACCATATATAATTCCTTTCCTTATCAGACTCCTCCAAGATTTTTGTGATATTAATATTACAACGCCTCTTCTTTGTCCATTTTTATAAGATGAATAATATGTTGTATAACCCCTTCTTTTCAACTTTTCATGTTCATTCCAAAAAAAGTAAAAAACAAAGCAACTGGACTTGTTTTTCGTAGTTGAAGACGTTTCGCTTCCTCTCCCGGAAGCTTTCTCAATTCAAAAAGTCTGGAGTAATGTGGAGTAACAAGCTTTATACCATTGCCCAACAAAGGCCTTGCAATGGCCTAGATAACATACAAATTCAATCAAAACAGGTCCACCCCTTAGTAATGGGCGGTCGTTAAAGCCATTAAGCCAGCAGATTGGACCGAAACTGGTCCACTCCTCTGTAACGAGGAGTCGTTAGGGTTTTTCTTGGCTTGGCTTAAAGCAGGCATGTCTAAAGTCCGGCCCGGGGGCCAATCACGGCCCGCGGTCATATTTCATACGGCCCGCAGCTTCGGTCTTACAATGTATTATTTATGGCCCACGTGCACTGTCAAACAGAATAAATAAATCATAAACTTGAAACTGTAATTCCTCCTTTCACCAAATGGTGGCAGCACCACTTTAATACTATTGTCTCTGCATCCGTGTGCCGAACCCCTCTCGCTCATTTCTGCCATGGCCACTGCAAAGAAAACGATGAAAGTTGACAGTGAAGGCCGCCGCTTTCAAGAGAGAGGGGAATTACAGTACTTTTTCACTGAAAATCAAGGCAATTGTGCTTGTCTAATTTGTAATGAGATGGTTGCGTTGTTTAAGGACTTCAATGTAAAGAGATACTACCAGACTAGACATGCTAACACATATGACAAGTTAACAGGGAGTGACCATGCTGAAAAAGTGAAGCGGCTCAAAGCTGCACTGGCATCACAACAGCGATTCTTCACGCAGGCCTGTGAGTCAAAAGAAAATACCACCAGAGCAAGCTACAAAGTGGCCATGTTAATAGCTAAACATGGCAAACCTTTTACTGAAGGTACATTTATCAAGGACTGTGTTATGAAAATGGTGGAGAACATTAGCCCTGAGAAGAAGCAAGAATTTGCGAATGTTTGCCTGGCATGTAACAGTGTAGCACGGAGAGTCGAGGAGATCTCGTCGGATATTCAGAGACAACTGGGGGACAGGGGAGAGGCTTTTGATTATTTCTCATTAGCCTGCGATGAAAGCACAGACGCATCTGACACTGCACAGCTACTGATTTTTTTAAGAGGAGTTGACAACAATATGAACATAACAGAGGAGCTTCTGGACCTCCAAAGCATGAAAGGCCAAACCAGAGGATCGGATTTATTCGTTTCTGTGTGTGAAGCTGTTGGTAATATGAAACTACTATGGAGTAAAGTTTCTGGGATCATTACCGATGGTGCGCCTGCCATGGCTGGTGAGCGAAGTGGGTTGTCCACACTGATCTGCAATAAAGTCAGATCAGCCCGGGGGCCAATAGCTTGTTGGAACATTTTTTAACTACTTAAGTTTCATGCAAATACACACTGTTATAAAACAATTTTCATTGTCACATTTATCTTTATTTTTCAAATGACAAAATGACCAAATATAAGCCACTCAGGCAGATGAGAACAACTCTAAAACACAAATTCTGCCTTTCATTCATATCTGGAGAGTCAGATAACATTGAACAAACTGCATGAAAGACATTCAATTTACATATTTTAAAAATATCTTTGCCTCATGAACATTTTAAACAGGAATTATAAATAATGCAAAGTTGTCTGTTATTATTAAACATTAAAACAAGTGAATTTTGCTCTTGTCATTTACAATATCTTTCAGAAAGTAATAGTTTGTGTCACATCTACAGGTTCATAACATCAACAGTAATAACCAAGTCTTACTCAAGAGTTTAATAAAAATAAGAGCCATAAATCTAAGTGCATAAATGTTCCTTTGGCTTTTCACTGTTGATAGTCACAGATGTTACCGTTCAAAATACTCCATTTCAGATTGATCAAGAAACAGATAACTTGCTGACACTAATGAGAAGGGTGATACTGAGATCTGGATTCCAGTAAAGAGGTCAGGTCTGGTTTGATAGCAGTGGTTGAAATGCATAAAATGTCACGCAAGTGGGAGTCACTTAGTCTTGACCTCAATCGGTTCTTGTTTAAGTTCATGGCAGAGAATGTCTTCTCACACAAATATGTGGAGCCGAATAAGCTCAACATTTTCTTAGCAAATGTTCGCATTTCTGGAAACCTGTCTTTATCCAGCTTGCAGTAAAAGTCAACAAGAGAGAGCTGCTGGTGTTTGCCGCGCCATTCATCGTCACACTGCAGCTCAATGAGCTCCAGCTGCAGCTGTGGAGGAGCATCATCAGGGTCCACGGAGAACGGAGAAGAGAAAAGCAGCGTGTCCTTTTCAATAACTGCAAAATCCCGAAAGCGGTTGTTAAATTCCACAGAAAGAGATGCGATAGCTGTTGCATAACTCTTCATTTGCGCACCGATGTTGTCCTGTGGGAAACTGTCAGTGACCTCTTTCAAAGCCGGGAAGTGCGTGGTGCAGGGCTCTGTTTGGGACAAGTGTCTTTGGGAAAGTTGCAGCTTGGTTACAAAGGCCTTGATGTGAGCATATAGCTGGCTCACTACTGCATCTCGTCCTTGAAGATTAACATTCAGTGCATTCAGATGCTTCGTTGTGTCAACCAAAAAAGCCAAATCTGCCAGCCATACAGGATCGGACAGTTCTTCCATCGGATGCCCCTTTTCACTCAAAAACTGTCCAATTTCCTTTTGGAGAGCGAAAAATCGCTGCAGTGCGGACCCCCGACTTAGCCACCTCACATCGTTGTGATATATTACGTCTCCATATTCAGCCTGGATGTCAAGCAAGAACTGCTGAAACTGTCGGTGGTATAGCGCTTTAGAGCAAATAGAATTGATCGCCTTTACCACTGATTTCATAACATGATCAAATTTGAGATGTTTGGCGCAGAGAACCTGCTGGTGAATTATACAGTGAAGTTTAATGGCGTTACCTCCTTCTTCGCTGACTTTATTGCAGATCAGTGTGGACAACCCACTTCGCTCACCAGCCATGGCAGGCGCACCATCGGTAATGATCCCAGAAACTTTACTCCATAGTAGTTTCATATTACCAACAGCTTCACACACAGAAACGAATAAATCCGATCCTCTGGTTTGGCCTTTCATGCTTTGGAAGTCCAGAAGCTCCTCTGTTATGTTCATATTGTTGTCAACTCCTCTTAAAAAAATCAGTAGCTGTGCAGTGTCAGATGCGTCTGTGCTTTCATCGCAGGCTAATGAGAAATAATCAAAAGTCTCTCCCCAGTCCCCCAGTTGTCTATGAATATCCGACGAGATCTCCTTGACTCTCCGTGCTACACTGTTACATGCCAGGCAAACATTCGCAAATTCTTGCTTCTTCTCAGGGCTAATGTTCTCCACCATTTTCATAACACAGTCTTTGATAAATGTACCTTCAGTAAAAGGTTTGCCATGTTTAGCTATTAACATGGCCACTTTGTAGCTTGCTCTGGTGGTATTTTCTTTTGACTCACAGGCCTGCGTGAAGAATCGCTGTTGTGATGCCAGTGCAGCTTTGAGCCGCTTCACTTTTTCAGCATGGTCACTCCCTGTTAACTTGTCATATGTGTTAGCATGTCTAGTCTGGTAGTGTCTCTTTACATTGAAGTCCTTAAACAACGCAACCGTCTCATTACAAATTAGACAAGCACAATTGCCTTGATTTTCAGTGAAGAAGTACTGTAATTCCCCTCTCTCTTGAAAGCGGCGGCCTTCACTGTCAACTTTCATCGTTTTCTTTGCAGTGGCCATGGCAGAAATGAGCGAGAGGGGTTCGGCACACGGATGCAGAGACAATAGTATTAAAGTGGTGCTGCCACCATTTGGTGAAAGGAGGAATTACAGTTTCAAGTTTATGATTTATTTATTCTGTTTGACAGTGCACGTGGGCCATAAATAATACATTGTAAGACCGAAGCTGCGGGCCGTATGAAATATGACCGCGGGCCGTGATTGGCCCCCGGGCCGGACTTTAGACATGCCTGCTTTAAGCCAAGCCAAGAACAACCCTAACGACTCCTCGTTACAGAGGAGTGGACCAGTTTCGGTCCAATCTGCTGGCTTAATGGCTTTAACGACCGCCCATTACTAAGGGGTGGACCTGTTTTGATTGAATTTGTATGTTATCTAAGCCATTGCAAGGCCTTTGTTGGGCAATGGTATAAAGCTTGTTACTCCACATTACTCCAGACTTTTTGAATTGAGAAAGCTTCCGGGAGAAGAAGCGAAACGTCTTCAACTACGAAAAACAAGTCCAGTTGCTTTGTTTTTTACTTTTTTTGGAATGACCATGACCTGGATCACTGAGAATTTTCACCAGCAACTTTTCATGTTCTGACATAAAAAGGTGTCTCTTGTAACAGTACAACTTGAGCATAATCTCTTTTTATTTTTGATAGTATTTTGCTTCTTGAGGGATTTAAAACTGTCTCTCTTAAGTACCCGGAGCTTCACCCTGAAGTGGCCGTGTTTTTTCTGTGTAAAATCATCGGCCCTTCCAGAGCCTTCTCTCTAAATGTGATGTATGTCTGCTGTGCACCATGGGTTCCATCAACAAAACAATCCTGCAGTTTTGATGGGTACGGAGTCTGAAACAACTTACTTCTGTTGAAGTATCTTCTTAGCCCCTCTGTATTTGTTGCATGTCTTAAGCACTTACGGTGTACTTAAAACATACACCGTCACAAAACACCACATTTTTCTGTCATGCTTTTCGGACAGCCTGCTCTTTTATATGGTGACTTCCAAACTGCACAGCAATATATCTAGGCTTTACCTGGGTATGTGGCTAGCCTCTCAAAGTGCAATGTGCTGCTTTAATTCCTCTATGTGCTCTTCCTTCAGCTTGACCAGCCTCAATTCTAAGCCAGCTTGACGTTCTGACAGCCTCCTGATCAGGGTTGATGCTGCTTGTAGCACAGTCTCAGTCAATACATCGTTCTGCTTCTTCCACTCTGTCATTAACTCGCTTTAACTCATGTTTTTTTTTGTCCGAATATATATATAGCTCTCTCTTTACCACAACGGACCGGTGCAGTGCCCGCTTCACAGCAGACGCCGCACCAATCCGCCTGTCGATCTCCTGCTCCATCTTCCCCTCATTCATGAACAAGACCCCAAGATACTTTAACTTCTTCACTAGGGGCAGTACATCCTCCCCAACCAGGAGAAGGCACTCTACCCTTTTCCGGCTCAAGACAGTGGTCTCAGATTTGGATGCACTGATCCTTATCCCGGCCGCTTCACACTCTGCTGCAAACTGCTCCAGTGAGAGCTGTAGATCACGCCCTGATGAAGCCAATAGAACCACGTCATCCGCAAATAGCAGAGACACAATCCTAAGGCCACCAAAATGGATCCCCTCAACACCTTGGCTGTGCCTAGAAATTCTGTCCATAAAAGTTATGAACAGAATCGGTGACAAAGGGTGACCTTGGCGGAGTCCAACTCTCACTGGAAACGAGTCCGACTTACTGCCGGGAATGCGGACCAGGCTCTGACATCAGTCATACAGAGACCTAACAGCCCTTATTAGGGGGCCTGGTACTCTATACTCCCGGAATACCCCCCACAGGACCTCCTAGGCACACTGTCGATTGCCTTCTCCAGATCCACAAAACACATGTAGACTGGTTGGGCAAACTGCCATGCACCCTCCAGGATCCTGCTGAGGGTGTAGAGCTGATTCGATAGAACTACCTTTGAAAAGTTCCTTGAGATAATGCATTGTGAATTGACTCTATTTAAATAAACTGATTTGAATTTAAACTAAAGGTGTGGGGGACTAATTAACTTTTGTTTAAAAAAGTAAGAAACCTGACACAAAGAAATTAATTTATACAGTTATAACAAGAGTTATAACTGAGTGTTGGCCTAGTGGTTAGAGCAGCGCGCTTGCACTCAGAGAAGAATGCAAGTACCCGGTTCGATCCCCAGCGCTTGCACTCTGGGTCCCTGAGCAAGACCCTTAACCCCTGATTGCTCCCCGGGCGCCACACATGGCAGCCCACTGCACCCCAAGGGTGATGGTTAAAAGCAGAGAACAAATTTCGTTGTAATGTATGTTTCAATGTATGTTTCAATGACAATAAAGATGATTATTACTTATTTACCATAAACACAGATAGATGAACTAATTATGACAAGCCCTAAATAACAACAAGTCAGAAATGATCAAAACACAAAAACAAGTTAAATCCAAACACAAATACCAATGGATCATGACATCAGTAAAAATAATTCTGCTATATGAACACAAATAATAAATTGTTATAATTTGTGACTAAGAAAGAAAAAAACTAAGATTAACATCAAGATTTAAAACCTCCCCAATCTCTTTTTACCTCTGAATATGTAATGGGAGTATTTTAAAATAACATTTTCTAAACTTGTAGTTCGGAAAAAATTAGCTTGATGAAACTATATATTGGAAGTAGAGCTGCACAATGCAATGAAATGGAATTGTTACCTTTCTAAAGTGTATCCAGCATTTCACCCAATTAACTCTGGGGTTAGGTACCAACCATCAATTAAATGCACACCACTTATGGTCCCCAGTTATTGCATAAGAACTTAACATTATCTAAAAACAAAGAAATTTGGTGTGGAATTGAAAAAAAGCTTTTTATGAATGTTCATCAACAGCGGTGGTTTTGGCACAAAGGATTCCCTGGTTGAGGAACACCTTCTTCCCTGTCAGCCCCAAATCACACAAACACACAACACTGGTTTATGCGCCATTAAAATGCACAGATAGCTCTGTTAACTTGTCTGAATGAACTTCATGATACAACATTACTGATTGGAAAGCTGCTATGTTTATTGAAATGTGTGTGTGTGTGTGTGTGTGTGTGTGTGTGTGTGTGTGTGTGTGTGTGTGTGTGTGAAAGAGAGACCATAGATGACTTTTACTCTGTTACTAAAATTATTCCTCTTGTCCTTTGTTAGCTAAAAGTGAAGTGGAGACACTGGATGCTCAGCTCAGCAGCACTCAGAAACTGTAAGACCAGTCATATTTATTTGTTTTTTGTTTTGTTTAATCCCCACTGATGAACTAGTTTCTTAAATATCACTGCAGTTACAATATATTTTGTATTTAATTAAACATTTTTATTTCAACACAAACTCTTAAAAAGGTAAAAAATAAGACATGTCTAGGACCTGTAGCTGTGTTTTTTCTCTTTATTAAATTTCAAATGAATGAGATTGTGTCTTTATTTTTTTTAGGTTCCTAGAGCTCACAATGTTCTTTTCAGTGAAGCCCAAAGCGGGAGAAAAGGAGGTTTCCCCCAACACTTTATTTTCAACCTGGCATGAGTTCTCCTCCGATTTCAAGGACCAGTGGAAAAAAGAGAACAAAACTATTCTGAAGGAAAGGTAGGATTCAACTCACTCCTTCACAGCCACAATTATTTTGATTCCTTGATTCAGTCTGTTCTTTCATTCCTATGTTTGTTTTTCTTTTATCCTATCTATCTAATAGTAATAATACTATTAACAACAATAATAATTCAATTCAATTTTATTTATATAGCTCCAATTCATGAAACATGTCATCTCAAGGCACTTTACAAAGTCAAATTCAATCATATTATACAGATTGGGTCAGATTATACAGATTGGTAAAAAATTGGCCATATAAGGGAACCAGTTGATTGCATCAAAGTCCTGACAAGCAGCATTCACTCCTGGAGAAGCGTAGAGCCACAGGGAGAGTCGTCTGCATTGTCCATGGCTTTGCAGTAATCCCTCAAACTAAGCAAGCATGAAGCGACATTGGAAAGAAAAACTCCCCATTAACTGGAAGGAAAAACCTCCAGCAGAACCGGGCTCAGTATGAACGGTCATCTGCCTCAACCGACTGGGGGTTACAAAAGAAAGAGCAGAGACACAACAAGACAGACAAACAAGCACAGAAGCACACATTGATCCAGTAATCTGTTCTACATTAGATGGTAATAGCCGGTGATCTGTCTTCCCTGGATGATGTCACAGCTAACAGAACAACAGACCAGGTGTACCTACTATGAAGAAAAAAGAGCGAGAGCAAAAAGCTAAAAGCTGAAATGACAACAGTCATTTCATTTCAATGCAATGCAATGCAAAACTGGACAACAGTAGAAATCAGTAGAATGTGAAAAATAGGCCCGGATGTCCTCCAGTAGCCTAAGCCTATAGCAGCATAACTATAGAGGTAGCTCAGGGTAACATGAGCCACTCTAACTATAAGGTTTGTCAAAAAGGAAAGTTTTAAGATTAGTCTTAAAAGTAGACAGGGTGTCTGCCTCACGGACCAAAACTGGGAGTAGGTTCCACAGGAGAGGAGCCTGTTAGTTAGAGGATCTGCCTCCCATTCTACTTTTAGAGACTCTAGGAACCACCAGTAGACCTACCTTACCTTACCTGGTATGACCCATAGACGTTATATATGTAGATGCCTTATTACATGTTGCAACGCATTCTGCATCGCCACCATATGGGATGGGTCTTTCCTATTCTATGCTGGTATGAGAGCCAGCGGGAATAAACACAGAAGGAGAAATCATGCCTATAGTAGGAGGAACAGCAGGATGGATCTAGGGCATAGAATGGTAGTACCAGTGAGTGGGAAACACAGGAGGACAAAAACATTGAGGAGCAAGTACTGCTTTGGAGAGCTAATGCTCTGACGCCTTCCTTATGTTCGCCGATCACCTAACTACTCCTACTAATCAGCAGTGGATGGAAAGCATCTGCCAGCCAGCGGGTCCACCTGTTGCACCCAGGTAGAGACAGATAAGAACAACACACACACACCATGGCTGACCTGATACACAAACCTGATACTGCCCCCCCCCCCCACCTCCTTAATGGTCACCTCCTGGCGATGAAGCAGATGATGTGGAAGAAGATGCTCTCTCATAGTCAGATATGAGAATGGGGCCTGTGATGAAATGACCAGTGATACAGGAGCGATTCTCCGAACCCTTGCCCTCCCAGTCAATAAGATACTGGACACCTTGACCTCTAGGACGAGCCGAGGATGTGGCGGATGGTGTAAAAAGGGTGACCGTTAATGATCCAGGTGGGAGGAGGGGGCTCGGCTGGAAGTTCTATCCAGTACCCTGGATAGAACCAGCTTGATCTGGGAAACTTGGAAGCCAGGGTGGTCTTGGAGATGATCAGGAAGTTTGAGCTGGATAGATGTGGGACTGATGACGAAGTCGATAAGGAATGGGCCCCAAAATGGTTTTCCAACTTCCTGGATTACCTTCATGGGAAACTTCTTAGATGACAGCCACACCTCCTGACCAGGCATACTTCCTATTCTGAGCCATGGGCCGATCAAGGTCTTGATCTGGTCCCACACCTTCTTACGAATGTGACTCTTTATGGTGACAGAGGGTAGCATGGTTTCAGGGAAGGTAGATGGCAGCAATGTAGGTTGGTGACCAAGAGAAGCCTCGGGGGGAGACTTCCCAGTGGTGGCGGAGATGTGGCTGTTATGTGCGTATTCGACCCAGGTGATATGTGGACTCCAGGAAGTTGGACAATCCATGCTAAGAAAATGAAGGATTTTCTCGAGCTCCTGGTTGATCCGTTGGTATTGGCCATTGCTTTGTGGGTGAAAATCTGAAGAGAGCTGGACCCTGGCTCCTAACGGGGGCCTCTGTCAGACACAATTTCACATGGAATGCCATGAAGACGGAAGATGTGATGAAACAAGAAACAATGAGCTGAGGGGAGTTTGGTGAAGCTGACTAGATGACAAGCATTGGAAAATCTATCATTATTATTCTTGCCTTTGGATGGTGCAAAACCAATGATGAAGTCCAACGCGATGTGGGACCAAGGTCGAGCAGGGATGGTAAGTGGCTGTAGTAGTGTAGATCATGGTTTATGAGAGTTCTTGTTCTTGACACAAACAGTACAGGCAGAAACGTAATCACAGACATCTTTCTTGAGGGACTGCCACCAGAAGTATTAACAGAGGAAGCCAATGGAAAGGCTGGAAAGAGGACAACCTGAGAACTTGGAGTTATGGGCCTATCATATGACTTGGGAGCATATAGAAAAATGTACATAGGTGCATCCAGGCGGTCCTCTCCCAGGATTTGGTTCGGTAATAAGGGCTAGTTGCAGTCTCTGTTCCAGATCCCAGGAGAGGGACCCAATGATGCAGGATGTGGGGATTACAAGAGATGAAAGGAGCTTCTTATTCAGATGAGAATTGTCAAGACAGGGCACCGGCGCTTAACATTTTTGGATCCGCGGCGGTATGTGATGATGAAGTTAAACTAGGAGGATAACAGAGACCAGTGGGATTGGCGAGAATTGAGTCTTTTAGCTGCCCTAATGAGAGTTGGCTGAGGAGTGCCCTCCAGCCAGTGCCTCCACTCCAGGTGTATGGTCAGTAGTTCTCAGTTGCCGACGTCATAGTTGCTTTCGATAGGGGTGAATCGTTGGGAGAAAAAGGCGCTGGGCTGAACTGTCTACTTCCATGGTGAATTGTTTCTTGTGCTCAGGATGAATGAGGATGGGTGCAGAGGCAATGAGATCCTTGAGTTGTTGAGCAATGAGACTGAAGTTCATGATGAATCTGCGGTAGACGTTGGCAAAAACCCAGGAATCTTTGGAGTTGCTTGCGTGATGAAGGTACTGGCCAGCCGACCACCACTTGGACCTTGCTGGGATCTGTCTTCACATGTCCACCCTTAAAGATATATCTGAGAAAGACAGTCGATGGATCATGGAAATCATATTTCTCGGCCTTCACAAACAACCGGTTCTCCAGCAACCTCTGCAAAACTAATCTGACATTTTGCCATTGCTTGCTAAGGCAATGGCAAAATGGCTAGAAATTTAAAATGACTGATGGGTGTTTTGAATGCGGTTTTCCATTTGTCCCCTTCCCTGATGCGCAACAGACGATGGACGTTATGGAGATTTATCTTATGAACATGGTGGAACCTTTGACTCAATCGAAAGCTGAGTGACAAAAAAGAACACTGCACCAACTGGAGAAGTAGACGGCCTGATGATTGCTTTTAGAGAAATGGTATACAGGCACCCAGAAGGAAGAGGGGCACTAAGGAAGATGTATGATCAGAATCAGTATCAGAAATACTTTAATAATCCCAGAGGGAAATTGCTCTTTCAGTACAACTGCCATCACAAACATCACAAACATTTCAGGGGGAGATGATTTACTGAGGCCTTGCTGCCAAGTACACGCCTTACACGGTGCCCACATGGCGCTGCCATTACTCTGTGGAAAAATAGAGGTCACAAAAAGGAAGGTGGGAGGGAATAAAACATATCTCAAACTGTATCCTATTACAGGATACAGTTTGAGATATCAAAAACCTCTTGCACAAAAAGCACAAATAAGACGAGACACATATAGCAGAAGGTAAACATTTGAGACTAGTCGCGTGTAAGTTTATCTGTTTTTATGAGCATCAGTTGTGTGTGTCTGTTTGGGTGAAAGTGTTTATATTTCCGTGAACACTCTCCAGAGGCCACTGTCCTTGATGTTATCAGCCGGCCAACAGTTCAGAAAGCATCCACAGATGTCAGCGGGGTAGGAGGGAGCAGAGGAAAGTTCTGAGCTCTCTCGCCATAACAATCCAGGAGTGATTAGATTGTGCTAAGACTCGGCGCTCGTTTATGTTACCACGGCCCGTCTCATTCATCCGGTTCAATGATTTGGCAGCAAGAGAGGAGACAATAATCAAAGGCAAAACAGTTAAAACATATATTTATTACAATTTGGAATTCCAAATGGGAGACAACTTACAAGTTTTATCAACGATGCGGATAGCCTAATCTTACCCCGAAGTTTCTTCCATGAGTTGTAAAATGTGTCTCAGCGTTTACCCTCGGAACAAGCCTTTTAAACACAGAGACGGCTCCAAAGGGGGCCAGACTAACCCCCCTTTAGTGGAGACATTCGGTCTGCCTCACACATGTGTTTCCTGACACCCGACCATTAAAGGACAAGTCCGGTCAAAATCAGAATTCAAACTGCTGAAAGTACTTTAAATATACAATTATTACATACTGTTCAATAAATGATAAGCTTTTTTAATTAAGACTAATTCTTACTCCTGGAGAAGCAGGCTATTATGGGGCAGCCATCTTGGTGAAGAACAGTACTGCCTCCTCCCGGTTTGTGACGTCAGGTCGCGGTATCGGCTGTAGAGCAAGTCCCAATGCCCTCTCTTTCCCCTTGTAAATAAATATCCGTTTTCATGCCAAAATATGTTTTTAACCCCTTAAACAAAGATAGACATGGTATTAAGCATTTAAATTAATACTAATTTTACATTTGAGAGACATACAAAGACAACAAATAAGCATTAAAGTAGTTTATGGGTTGGGTTCTGCAATGTTATACGATGAGTATATAACTCATCTTTAGAACCAATCTCTGCTCAAAATGGTGATCTGCACCGCCTAATCTACTTTCAGCAGTTATCATCAGTTATTGCAACCGTAAACTGCAGAAAATACGGCCAGATTGGCTCATTCTGACTTTACTCTGCTCCTGTCAGAATGAGCTGCAGTGCGTTATGAGACGGAGGGATATTTCGGCAAATTGACTTCACTTTCAGAAACAAGCCCAAAAAAACTGCAACCCGCAACTCATGAAATTTACAAGCGACTTTAGAAAAAATAAGACCAAAGTCGTATAAAATAAGTGGGCTTCACAACAGTGAGCATCCTTTCCAAATTCGTTGTATCCCTCCGCCGCTCTGATCGGGTAAACAAATGTTACAGCAAATTTTACCTTATGAAAAAGAAAAACCTACCGAAAATCCTCGCTCTTATGTCACCTTGAAGACGTCCTTTATCCAAATGTTGTCTACAGACGACTTGTTTTCTCTCTGGCCAGAAGCACAATGGCAAATCCTCCCTCTTCACGGTGGTAATCCAGCAAAACAGCCCATGGTGGATGATGAATCGGAAAGGTGAAAAAACTAATGTTTTTTCCACTTTTACCCGATGTATTGTTACATCCAACTGACATTGTTGCTTTAACAATAGCTCTCGTGAATTTCAATGGTGAAGTCCTCTGGAAATCTGAAATAATTGTTGTTGATCGCAGCTGTGTCCAACAGACAACAATTTGTTTTTTTTTTCTTATTGATTAACACTAAATTCATTAAATAACCACAAATGTATTAGTTTTAGGAATAGCCAATGATCCCCTGATTTTTCCTTGTTGACCAGACTTCCCCTTTAAATGTAATCTATTGCCCTAGCCTGTTTCTTGGGAGTTTCCTGAAATAACATTGAAGCCTTGAGAAAGGGTTTTTGAAAACACTATCTTCTTCAAAAGGCTCTCATAAATTTCCCGTTCTGTGCTGCGACTAGCATTCTAACTGAAGTTTGAATGCACCCATTGTATTCTGCAGCCAACTCCCATCCCAGGTTACTGTGTTAAAGGTTAATATATGTATAACTTTATAATACACTAGTATCATATAAGTGATTATATATATTTTCATAACAATAGGGAAGGCATAGTCCAAATACGTTATTTGTTATGAGACAAGCTGCACTGACTTTCCCGTCAGCTTTAAGTCTTTGCTGGCTCCATATGGCGAAATCCAATATTCCAAATTGTTGGGCTTTTCCGCATTTCACTTCCAGATTTTATCCCATCTCCCCTTGAGTTCAACCACTGAAGCTAGTCTGCGTTCCAGCGCAGCCAGCTTTTCGGCTCTGCTCCTCCACCTTCCAGATCTGTCCGTTCACCGCCTTAGTGAGCGCGTCATATGCAGCAGGCAGCCTGATCAAGGCCAAATGGCTACCGACATCCGCTGTATTTGCTGATACATCAAAAATCTACCAAATCCAATAAGTAGAAATCCAATTATCCTGAATCCAAACATGAAAACGTTTCAAACGTCCAGGAATGACAAAGTCGAAAGACACACCATTTTTCATCCAAGAATATAGGGTGTATCCCACAAAATGAGTCAAATCAGGACCGTTGCCTACCCATTGAAAAAAATTGATCAATAGCATTGAGAGACCAGCTTACCAGATCCATGTTTTTCAGAGTTCGGGTGATATGAAGAAAGTGCTCAGAAAGACAAGACATAGTAGCAGAAGCAGGAGAGGGGGAGGGGTGTGAAAGCTGGAGAGGAGAGAAAAAACACGACCTACCTCAAAGAGAGACAGAACAGAATGGTCAGTGGAGAGGAAGCAACAGAGCTAATTCCTTGCTAAATACAGTTTGAGGGTTTTGGTTTTCAGCAGGTATGTTGGTAAGATTGGCAACAGTGGCTGGGTTAGACTGAGGTCAGTTGGGACTGGAAGAGGGAAATGATTGAAGACAGGTGGACAAACAGAATTAACTCCAGGATTCATTGTAATGTTCTTTCCAGTTATTGTGAGGGTTGTGAGTGGCCAACCAGGGATACCCCAGGACAACATCAGACTCTCGAGTGGGAAAAACATAGAAGCTGGTTTGCTCTTGATAGTTGGTTGAGGTAACCAGGTGAACTGGAGCTGTTTGATGGGTGATAGTAGGAAGCGAGTTGCAGTCTCGAGGCAGCTTCTTTACTCGTGACGGTAACGGAATGGTAGCAATTTTGATTTAGGAAACAAGATGAAGATTGATGAGATCATGCTTAGAACCAGAGTTCATTAAGCAGAATGAATTATGGGATTGACCATCGCTGGTATTAACAGTTCTACGCAAAAAGTGGGGATTTTGCCATCTTGAACTGTGCCCACCAGGACCCCCTGGTACACTGGTGGACATTGTCCTTTGTGCCAAATATTACACTGTAGGTGGACATGACATGACTGACCAAAGTAAAGACAGATTCTGGAATTTAATCATCTGTACCTTTCATCAGCTGTCATAGTCACACCAATTTGCATGGGTTCCTCAGAGGTAGAGACTTTGGGTAAAGCTAAAACCCCAGTCTCAGTTGTGGAAAACCCATTGTTGGCTTGAAAAGACAAATGCTAATTCCTGTAATCGATTGTCGATGCGGATGGCTAAATCCATAAACTCTTCAAGAATATTAAGCTAGTTGCGACTAGTGAGGTCTTACTTTATCTTATCGTTTAGGAAACCTCTAAATGCATTTTTAAGGGCTGTTTCAGGCTGTTCCAGCCTGCTGAAGCAGCTTTGTATTGCCAAAGCTGTGATGGAGCGATTACCCTGCTTAAAAGCCCATAATCTATTTCTAGCCTCTAGCACACTAGGATTTGGGAGCAAAAGTGTTTTTAAACAAGTTAAGGAAGTGAGCATAAGAATAAGAACCAATGTGAGATTAATCAAAAATGGATTTAGTCCAGTGCAAAGCTCGACCTCTAAACATACGAATGCCATAGGAAATTTTACTTGTGTCGTCTGAGAATGAGGAGCTGGGGAAGGACTAGTCAGGCTGGGAATGTCAGAGACAGACCGAGGTGGGGTTCAGGCAAGGATGACAGTTCCACAACGAGGAGCGGACAAGCTTGATGGTGTATATATATATATATATATATATATATATATATATATATATATATATATATATATATATATATATATATATATATACAATTTTTTTTTTATGGAAAAAAAAAGGTTAAAAGGCTGGATGGAATCAGATGCTGGCAAAGAGGAGTGCCAGGATGGCTGGAGATTCAACAAGGCATGAAGGACTCCGACTAGCCAGAAAGTCAGGCTGGAGAGAACCAGCAGCGAAATGGTAATGGTGGAGCTGGAGCGGAATCAGAGAACCAGGATGGAGTGAACTGGATGGCAAGAACTAAACACAAATCGGAATGAATCTAGGGGTTAAAATGGTAAAATAAGTGAGCGGTAAACACAAGAGGAAAAGAACATTGAGGATTTGATGCAAAGTCAGGCACCGCTCTGGAGAGCCAATGCTCTGACACCTTCCTTCTGTTCTCTGGTCGTCTAAATACTTCTCCTAATCAGCAGAGGATAGAAAACACCTGCTATCCGGCTTCCGCCTGTTGGACCTTGCGGTAAGAACACCACAGTGGCACAGGAGTTAGGGAGTTTGTCCTGCGATTGGTGAGTTGCTGGTTTGATCCCAGGTACCGACTGTCTCAGTCCTGTCCATGGGTTAGACACTTCACCTGCATTGCTTAATGGCAGTTGTATGTATACAACTCTGTCAGTCTTCCCCAGGGCAGTTCTGGCTACTAACATATCTCACCACTGTCAGGGTGTGTGTGAATGAATAGGTGAATAAGTGATTGTAATGTAAAGCACTTTGGGGTCATTTGACTAGTTAAAGCACTATATAAGTACAAGTCATTTACCATGGCTGAGCTGACCTTCATACCTGACAATTGTCAGTGCAAAGAAAATTTTTGGTTTGTGTACAAACAGGGTTTCCATGAAATACCATAAAACATACTAAATGAATACTACCACAGAGATTATTATATATATAAAACCCCAGTTCCACTGGACTGGTTTGGCCACACACTACTAGGCACCGCCCACTTGCGAGTGTTTCAGGGGCAGTTTTTTTCAGGACCAGCCCAGGATTCTCTGGTCTTTCTTAAGACGAGTATATTTTTGAGTGTATGCGCTGCTTCTCAGTGATTGAGCAAGGAGAAAGGAGGTTTTCCACCAAAGAAGTACAAAGAAACTGAACAGCGATGACAATAATATTAAGGACTCAAAGAATGGGTCAAACCAAGATATAATTTTACTATTTACAAACCATGAACCATGCCTGAAGAAAAGAAAAAAGGACATACCAGTTTTCTATACGCAGATGCGTTATATCAAATCTATGGATTTACCAAGACTTTCTGTGATTATACACTCACAGAAAGCTGTTGAATTCTGTCTGCCTTTTAAACTAAGTACAGCCAGGGGGAGCAAGTGGACTCAGCGCATAATCAAACCTCTAGAAATAATTTCATAGCAGTAAAAAAATCTCTTTTTGGTGTTAACGTGTTCTATATATATATATATATATATATATATATATATATATATATATATATATATATATATATATATATATATATATATATATATATATATATATATATATATATATATATGTATGTATGTATGTATGTGTGTGTGTGTGTGTGTGCAGCGGACGCTCAGGAACCTTTTACAGTGGGCAGCATAGAGAACAATCCATTGTGGGGGTGTGAGGGGTCTCTGATGATATGGGCTCGGGACACGCAGCGCTGAGATGAAATGTCCTTAATGGAGCGGAGAGGAGCCCTGATGATCACTACTGCTGTCCTCACCACTCTCCTCCCGTTCCTACAGTCAGAGGTGCTGTTGCCTCCACACCACACAGAGAGACAGCTGGTCACAATGCTCTCTATGGTGCTTCTGTAGAAGGTTGTGAGAATGTGCGGGGACAGGTGGGCTCTCCTCATCCTCCACAGGAAGTACAAGCGCTTCTGGGTCCATGTACCTTCAGGCAATTTTTTTTTTTTTCCGGAAAATCAAAACGGAAAATCGGAAGCTACTTCCGTTTTTCCATTTAAAATCAAAAACTGAAAAATGAAAAACAAAGCTGTTTTTCCTTTCTTGTCAACACAATTTAGAAACGAAAAAACAGAAAAACATAATGAAAAAAAACGGCCCGTTTTTCGATTTTGCCAATTCCTTTTTCCATTTTCTTCTTCAGATTGAAAGACGAAGACGGTTTCAAGGCTGGCACGGAAGTGCAGGAAAATATTTCAAAACAAAAGCCTAGATGTACGCGTAACATAATGCAAGCCTGAAGAAAAAATAATGAAGCGTAGAGCTGTCTTTTGAATAAAAAGAGGTTCTTTTTACGTTGATGTTTATCGTAAAGACGTGAGCTTTATTACGTTATTGTGTGTTTTATTGTTGGGGGGGGGGTAATGTCTGGGCAGGATGAGGGTTGAGATGAAAACCTGTTGCTATTAAATGTGACAACAAAGATTATGAAATGTAAAAATCTAAAATAGCATGAGTATGGGGAAAACTAAGCAGAAGGATTATGCGTAATGACGTACCCACTGCATGCTTTAAGTGCTGCGGCACTTCGATGAAGCAGCGGCGCCCGTTTCTGAGTGACGTCACGTTCAGAAACGAAAATAATTAATATGACAAGCTGCCACCCCACCCCCCTTCTCCGTCAAATCAAGACTGTTAAGATCAGAGAATGTCTTTTCTCATTCAGCCCAGCCTGTATCTTCTCAATAGTGAAGGTACACACGTGCAACTTACAGATGAACTTATTTTTAATCAGCTGAATGATTAAAATTAGTTTTTTGAAGCAGCAACATCCCTGTCAGCAGTATAACGTCACCTTGTGGGGATTTGGTATAAGCAGTTGTTTAAGTAAATAGTGTAACACTTCAATAAAATATTAACCACTTGGTCTCATATAAATATGTGAAATTGTAACACAGTAGAGAAGAGTCCTATGTATTTTAGATAAATGGGCCAATAGGTTCGGCTATCGGAGCACAGTGAGGGTGTTTAAATGACAACGGAGGCAGTTGGATGGTTTTAACGAAGGACTACTTTAGTGAGATAAACCATCAAATTAACAAACAGTTGTACAAGACAAACAATTATGAAAATAAATTCAACACAATAAAATACATAAAATAATATAAACACTTGGCCAAGTGCTACTTCTCTGGTTTTATCTATTTTGGGTGCACCCTGTTAATCTAAATTCTGAAATTTAATAGATCACAGATTATTCAAATTCAGTTCACATTCAGATTGGACTCAACATCAGTCACGTGAGGAGAGTGTCCTACACAGTAGTTTGTTACTACGTCCAAAATAAAATTTATGTCCAAAGTCCCAGAATGAAACGAAAAAAATGGAAAAAGTCAGTAAGTAGTCTCGTGCATAACAAACTCTGCGTGAAGATTTGAGTGACACAGGCCTACCACACCGCAGGGTGCAGCAGAACTCCAAATGCAAAAGGAGGAAGCCAGTTCCTTTTCTAAGTCCAGGTGGGAAGGCTCGCCATCAGTCTCTTGAGGAATCCACCTCAGGAACGATCCAGCGTAACAAAAAAAAAAACCTGACCTGTCAACAGACAGGACCAGCACAATAATAGGATCTTTATCAAGCTGTGTTAACTTTAATCCTTAATTCGTGTTTCCATAGACATATCTGACAATTTATTATGTTACTCAAACTTGCAATAAACAGTTGTTTTTTTTTTTTTACCAAAATGCAGTATTTCACTGCATTTTCAATTCACATTTTGTTCCAATTGTAACATATTTTTTCAAGCACAATAATAAAACATTGAATTTTACCCAAACTCAGTAAAAGTTTACATTTGAATCATTAAATAGCTCAAATAAAGGCTATTATTCAACAATAATGTGGAAAAACAAAACCTTAATGAAAAGCACAGAATATGCTCACCGATCTCAATGCATCAGTTTGGGACAACAATATGATGGCTCCGAGTCCAGACAGGTGGGACACTTCAGCTGAACAGAGAGCGGAATGAACTTATATGAAACTACTAGCCATAAGCGCTAGCAAGGCTAACAAAGTAGCTCTAATGCTCGGCAGAAAAAAATAAAGTTTAGCCTTTTAACTCACCTCAACTAATTCCAGATTAGAACTTGGATAATAAACAGCAATTTCAATTGCAAAAAGCTTCGTCTTTTCATTCGTGTGTAATACTATAATAGTCTTAACACAGACTCTGACGCTGCACAGCTCAGCAGTCTCGTCCTCGTGTCCGATCTCTCTCGCTCACCCTATATTGCTACAGACATGGGAAAGCAGGGCGGGACCTACAGGGGCAGTCTGCATTCTCATTGGTGGATAGACACTGGAAACTTAACTTCCTATTGGCTAGATAGACTACCTAGCTCCCTTAACGTCTGTTTTCTTAAAGAGGCATCCCCATTTTATGTATGTTACAAAATAACCACAAATATGCAACATTTCAAGCCAAATGAATATTAAAAATTCTTAGTACCTTAAGGGAAATTTTAATGTATAAAAAAAAAAATTGAAAATAGAGTAGAAGAATGTGAGCTGCTGGCAGGAAGGATCTTTAGGAGCTATCATCTTAAAGAACATGAAGAAGTCCCTTGCTCTGTTGATTCTTCACTGTGTTTTGGAGAGGAGGAAGCTATCCATCACCTTCGCCAGCTTATACAGCATTCTTTTCTGGACAATCAGCTCAGCGGTTCCGGAGGGTAGAGGATCCTCAGCACAGGACCAGCTTTCTGGATTGTTTTTTTTCAGCAATGAGCAAAGAATTGCACTTTCTAAAACAGACTAAGAAAAGATGGGCAATGCAGCTTATCTAGCTATTGGTTAGATTGGATCTCAGTTTCCTAATGAATAAGAATCTCCACCTATAGGCTATTCAGTAAGGGAGATTGTAACATTTGTTTAGTAAAAATATAATCAAAAATTTCCATCAAGGGGAGAGAGGAAGCACTGAGGAACTACTGTGGAAGCCGCTATAGATGCTACAAACTAGACGCTTTTCTAGTCCAGACAGGGAACAATTTCACTTTTTAATTAGCATATTTTGTATGACAAATAGTAAATATATGAGGCACTCTATCCCCGTGGCAGTAGGGGAGACCGGGGCTAGTTGTCACACAAGTAAGTTGTCACATTGCAATTATCTTCTCCATCAGAGGGTGCAACAAAAAAGTGGAATACTAGTTTTCTTCCTTTGCATGGTCAGGTCTCACGGACTGAGTGAGAAGAGGACAAGACATTGTAAGTTGAAATGGGATACCCATAGTAAAAAATGAAAAAATATTAACTCTATATTTTTTAAAATTACCTTCATTCAGATAAAAATTATAGCAGTTATACATATTAACTTGTTAAAGTAGATATTAAGGCATCCGGTCATACCTCAGTCATTGTTCTGATTAAGCCTAACATTAAGATAGAGCTATTCAATTCAATTCAATTTTATTTATATAGTGCCAATTCATGAAACATGTCATCTCAAGGCACATTCCAAAATCAAATACAATCACATTATACAGATTGGATTAGATTATACAGATTGGTCAAAAGGTTTCCTTTATATGGAAAACCCACAGATTGCATCAAGTCTTGACAATCAGCATTCACTCCTCCTGAAAGAGCGTAGAGCTACAGGGAGAGTTGTCTGCATTGTCAATGTCTGAGAGCGAAGTGCTCTGTTAGGAACATACGGGGTAATCAGAGCTCTGATATATGATGGAGCTTGATTATTAAGGGCTTTATATGTTAGAAGGAGAATTTTAAATTCCTTTCTTGATTTAACAGGAAGCCAATAAAGGGAAGCTAAACTTGGAGAAATATGATCCCTATTGTTGATTTTCATCAAAACTCTTGCTGCAGCATTTTGGATAAGTTGAAGGCTTCAAACTGCATTTTGTGCACTTCCTGGTAGTAAACAATTACAACAGTCCAGCCTGGAAGTAACAAATGCATGGACTAGTATTTTTAGCACCACTCCTGGACAAAATATTCACATTTCTTTTTATACAATCCTGTATAAAGCCCTTAATAATCAAGCTCCATCATATATGAGATCTGATTAACCTAATTATGTTTCTAACAGAGCACTTTACTCTAGGACTGCAGTGTAGTTCCTAGAATCTCTAAAAGTAGAATGGGACGCTGATATTTTAGTTGTCAGGCTCCTCTCCTGTGGAACCAACTCCCAGTTTTGGTCCGTGAGGCAGACACCCTGTCTACTTTAAAACTAGGCTTAGAACGTTCCTTTTTTATAAAGCTTATAGTGTAGAGTGGCTTAGGTTACCCTGAGCTATCTCTGCAGATATGCTGCTATAGGCTTAGGTTGCTGGCGGACATCAGACTCTGTTTTTCTCACTGTGCTGACTTCTTCTACTGTTCTCCAATTTGCATTGTTCGTTATTTAAATTTTTAACTTTTTGTTCTCTGTCGTTTTTCTCTTCATAGTAGGCACACCTGGTCTAGTGTATTACCTGTGACATCATCCATGGGAGACACATCTTCCGCTATTACCATATAAGATAGAAAGTATTCCTGGTACTGTTACCCAAATACACTAAAGTTTTTAATAATTTATTTATCTTTCCACTTTACACTCAAGCATTTCTTTTTGCTGGTCTATCACATAAAATCCTAATAAACAATTAACTTTGTGGTTGCAAATTGTAAAACAGTTGTATGGATAGGAATACATTTGCTAGTCACTGTACATGATCCAAACTTAATATTTGTGTTTTGCAGGTTAAAAGCAGCAGAAGAGTGTTTCAGACAAGCCAAGGAGAAGACTTCCTACAGTGTTAAACCAAAACACGCATCTGGTATTGTAAGTTACCTTGAGAATGTCCTTGTTTAAGAACATTTACCTAAACTGCATCCTGAAAAAACAGACGAAAGACTCTTTAATTGTGGGCTGTGTTTGAATCCCTTAGTTCATGCAACGCAAAGAAGGCAAAACTGTTGGAGTTCTTAAGAAGCAACTTTTTCACATCACATAAATAAAAAAAGAGTCCTACTTTCCTATGCATGACGTAATTAAAATTGAGCGGCAGTGAACACAAAAAGGAACAGAAATTTTCCCAAAGAGGCATTCAGGCTTCGTTGCTCTTGCTTCAGAACTGGCTCCATATTTTGAAAATGTACAGAGCTAAACAGAAAAGGGATTTTTGTATGAGGTCTTTTAGCTTTTTCTACCTCCCAGTTCTTTTATTGGCAGCCTGCGGTAAGGAGCCAGAGACTTCAGTTCTGGGAAGCCAAAGTCGAATTTTGGCCACATTTAATGTTGTACAGCGCTGGGCTCTATCCACAGAATGAGTACTGTCATCAGAGTAAAATACATATTTATCTTCTTGGGCAAGCACACCACCCCTTACAATTGGCTGGATACCTGTAATACCTTATCGGTTGGTTTTGCTGTTCTTTTTATATCTCTCTCTGCAGGTGTAGAAGCAGATTCGGAGGATTTTAGATTGCTCCATCCCCTTCCTCTCCTTTCTCTTTCACATTTCCTCCCTTTTAGCATTTTGTCTCCTCTGTTTCTCTTTTTTTTTTCCTCTTTTACCTTACCGATTCAGTGTCCATTGAACAGGAAATAGTCCCAACATAAAATCTAATAAAGCTTCTTGCATATATAAATCAAGCGAAGCACTATGGCAAAAGCAGAAAGGCTCCACTTGTGAAAGTAAAATCTGTTGGCCTCTTTTTTGGCATTGAGACATCAATTCGTATTGCTACACAGCCTTACTGAACACTCAGAAAATTAACATTTGTTTCCGCTTGGGGGAGGCACATCCTCTCTTGACATAAATATTACCTTAACTAATGTTCCTATATTAACCCAAATCTATATGGGCACAAGAACTCCATCCAGCTGTCACATAAATCCACCTCCATCAGAGTTAGGATTTTTTTGGGGTTAAAATCCTAAATCTGCAGATTATATTGTCCTCCGAAAATAGGACTTTGTTTGCCTGAATTACAGTGGACGACAAAGCCCATGATCCCCCTGCCTCTAAGGCAGTGGTCCCCAATCCTGGTCCTCGAGGGCCGGTGTCCTGCAACTTTTATTTGTTACTCTGCTTCAACACACCTGAGTCAAAAAATGACAAAAAACGAGGTCATTAGGAGGACTCTGGAGAACTTGACAGCACACTGGGGAAGTAAGTCAGGTTTGTTGGATCAGGGACACATGTAAAACCTGCAGGGATCCCTGCTCTGGCACAGAGCAGAACTTCTCCCGGAACAAACAGTGAGTGAACAGTCTTTAGAGTGACTGGCAGGACTAACCTTAACAACAGGAGCAAAAACAAATATTCCAAGGCAAAACGGGGACTGGCATGGAGAGGTGGATAACTGAAGATGGCCCAGTGCTGAACTGAAGGCAGAGGGAGCACTTAGTGGTAATAGTGGGTGATCTGTCTTCCCTGGATGATGTCACAGCTAACAGAATGCCAGACCAGGTGTACCTACTATGAAGAAAAAAAGAGAGAGAACAAAAAGTTAAAAGCTGAAATAATGACAAGCAATGCAAAATTGGAGAACAGTAGAACTCAGTACAGTGAGAAAAATAGACCCTAATGTCCTCCGGTAGCCTAAGACTATAGCAGGATAACTATAGAGGTAGCTCAGGGTAATATAAGCCACTCTAACTATAAGCTTTGTCAAAAAGGAAAGTTTCATGATTAGTCTTAAAAATAGATAGGGTGTCTGCCTCACGGACCAAAACTGGGAGTTGGTTCCACAGGAGAGGAGCCTGATAGCTAAAGGAACTGCCTCCCATTCTACTTTTAGAGACTCTAGGAACCACCAGCACACCTGCAGTCTGAGAGCGAAAAGCTCTGTTAGGAACATATGGGGTAATCAGATCTCTGATATATGATGGAGCTTGATTATTAAGGGCTTTATACGTTAGAATACAAACCCTTGTTGCAGCATTTTGGATCAGCTGAGGACTTTGAACTGCATTTTGTGGACTTCCTGATAGTAAAGAATTACAATAGTCCAGCCTTGAAGAAACAAATGCATGGACTAGTTTTTCAGCATCACCCCTGGACAGAATATTTCTAATTTTGGCGATATTCCGGAGGAGAAAAAAGCAAATTCTGGAAACCTGTTTAATATGGGATTTAAATGACATGTCTTGGTCAAAAATATCTCCAAGATTGTTTACTTAATTACCAGAGGCCAAGTTTGTCATGGTAGAGTTTTGACTTAGCTTTCTGTTTAATATTATATTTCAGTTTTCATCTCTTTTAGGTGGTAGTTATGATTTGACCTTTATTTCTGTTAGTCTTAGCTCCTCCCTTCCCCTCACTTAAGCTTCCCCTTCACTCCCTTTGCAGTCAGTCACACCTGTTGGTAATTATTCAGTCAGATGCATGTCACCTGCCAGTCTCCCTATATAAGCCTCCCTCTGTCTCACTCTTGTGCCGGTCCGACTTCAGTCACCACCTCTCCATGCCAGTCCCCGTTTTGCCTTTGAAGATTTGTTGCTCTCGTGTTAAGGTTAGTCTTGCCAGTCACTCTAAGGACTGTTACCCTCTGTGTTTTCCTGGAGAAGTTTCTGCTCTGTGTCCTGGTGTTTCTAGAGAATTGCTAACCTGACTAGCCGCCCAGGAGATGCGCTGCTCTGAGCCACAGTGTCTCCTGAGAACTGCTAACTCGTACCACTGTGCTTCCTGGCCACTTTGATCTTTATGGACTCTAGCTCCAGGCCGCCAGCTCCCATCAACACCTACATCTTTGATCCTCTGCAACCCAGACCCTCCAGACTTCATCACCCACCATCCAGCAACCCCTTGTAATAAAACTCTTAAACCTTCAGTCCCGTGTGCGCGTCCTGAGTACTCCGGTAAACAATCATGACAAAGTTAATGCCATCCATATTAAGTGATTGATTAAGAAGTTTATTTTTTGAGGACTCGGGTCTAAAGATCCCAACTTTTGTCTTGTCAGAATTTAAATGCAGGAAATTTAAAGTCATCCAGCTTTTGATGTCATCAAGACATGACTGTAGTCAAAGTAGTTGATTGGATTCATCAGGATTTATGGATAAATATAGCTGAGTGTCATCAGCATAACCAGGGTTTCCGCGGGTCATTAAAAGTCATGAAAAGTCATTAAATTATTTTCTTTAAAATTAAGGCCTTAATTGGCATTAAAAGTCATTAAATGTGATTATCAGTGGCATTAAATGTCTTATTATTTTTTAATACGTTTATAAAGACAGTTTTGTCAGATATATTATATGAGATATAACTGGTTCCGCCAAACACGCTGAACTTCTTCCGGTTGAACGTAAAGCCATATGTTCGGAAAAGAAGCTCGAGGTGGAAAAAAAGCTACAAAATGGGCAAATGCAAATTTCAGCAGAAGTGGTTGGAAGACGCGGAATTCGGGGCATGGCTGCAGCCTGTCGATGGTAACGATGGTGAAGGTTTTTGCCTTGTGTGCAAAAAAAAATTAGGCTTTTCACATAGGTTGTTAACGTTTTAAGATCACACATGAAGTCCGAGAGCCACAGATCCGCTTAACAGGGCAGACAACAGCTAACAATGTCGAGCTACTTTTCTGTAACCGACACAGTCACGTCGGCAGTAGCTACCGGAACCAGCACAGCAGCAGCTAGAGCAAGCTCTACCCCCGCTAACGGCGGGAAATCAAACGGTCTGCGAACATTTGGATCCAATGCAACGCTGAATGCGGACGTGCTCTGGTGTCTGAACACGGCCATGCAACACCACTCATACGCTTCTAATGAAGCTGTATCTGAATTGTTTCAGGCAATATTTCCAGATTCGGAAATAGCCAAATCTTTTGCCTGTGGAAAGGACAAAACTGGCTACATTTTAAAGTTTGGACTCGCCCCACACTTAAAAAATGAACTGATTTCAGCAGTTAACCACGCAAGACCATTTGTGCTGATGTTTGATGAAAGCTTCAACCAATCAACAAAAAATAAACAACTAGACGTGCATGTTTTGTTTTGGGAGGCTGGTTTTGTCCAGTCGCGCTTTTTTGGATCAAAGTTCATGGGGCATTCAAAGGCACAACATCTACTGCACCATTTCAAAGTGAGTATAATTGTACGGTCCATGTATCTTTTGGTCATTGGATTTTCGTTTCAGACACAGGAATTGAAAAAAAACAAAAACAAATGGCCGTTTGATTTTTGTTTTAAAATACGAAAAAGAAGATCGAAATACAAAGCGTTTCTCTTTTTCATTGTCAATAAGGCCAAAGTGAAATTTGAAAAATTATTTGAATTTAATTTTCTATTTCGGGTAAGAAAAAACAAAAATGGTTTAAAACATAAACGAAAAATAGGCTCATTTGTTCATATTCCGAGACTGGAAGTGGTCACTTGTGCGTTGCAAAAGCACCACATTTTTCAGAATAAAATGTCTTAAGAACCTAACGCAGATATGATTTTAGACACGACAAAACAAGGCTTGTCATCCATACAAATCTCAGTGCAGATATCCCAGGTGAGAGGGGGAGTAAGAGGATATTCTCTAAGAAAAATGAGGCGATTTTCCAATGAACATGGCTGAGTTTACTGCGGTCAAGCCAGCCGCCACTGGGGACACGGCAGTCATGCCAGCCCTCTCTTGGATTTGAAGGTCATGCGAGCACCATGCATTACGGTAGCAATGCCTGAGAATACTTTCCAAAATAAAAGCAATGTGTTTGACGTGTATCAACCTATTCTATTCTTTGTTTTGTTGTACATATGGACTTCAGTTAGTTGAAATAAATTCTTACAGCTTTATGTAATATTTCTTTATTTTTCAGGCCTGCTGGTGAATATGGAAATATATATTTTGGTCATAGTCACTGTTTAGCCTGATTAAATACTGAAAGAAATAGCAAACAGCCTTAAACAGACATTGCTGTTGCGATGACTCAGATAACTGAGAATTTGCACATATTATTATATATTATATTAAAACAATTGTTTTTTCCAAGTGACTACTTTCACTTACAGACGACAGATTAAGATCTTGAGATGAATCCATATACATGGAATTTCTAAATTAAAGCCCTCCAAAAAAAATAAAATAAATATATATATATATATATATATATATATATATATATATATATATATATATATATATATATATATGAATGAGAGAGTCATGGGTACTTGTCGATGGCTTTAAAATAATTTCTTAGAGCATTAAAAAGGCAATTAAAAAGCATTAAATTAGAGCTACTCATTCCTGTATAAACCCTGATACGGTGGAAATTAATCCCATGCTGTCTGATAATTTTGCCAATCGGAAGCATATATATAGTAAAGAGAATTGGTCCAAGGACTGAGATCTGTGGTACTCCACAAGTGATCCTAGAGTTTGAAGATTTATTATTAACATGAACAAACTAGAATCTGTCCGATAGATAAGATTTAAACCAGTCTAATGCTTTCCCCTTAATCCCTACAGTATGCTCAAGTCTTTGCAGGATAATATTGTGATCAACTGTATCAAATGCAGTACTGAGATCTAACAGGACAAGTACAGACACAAGTCCATTATTACTTTTTTTATAAAAGAAGATTAGCTATAGGTCTGTAATTCATTAACTCATCTTGATCAAGAGAAGGTTTCTTAAGTAAAGGTTTAATAACAGCTACTTTAAAAGCCTGTGGTACATATCCATTTACTAAGGATAGATTAATCATGTCTAAAATAGGGCCACTGATCAAAGGGAATACCTCCTTAAATAACTTGGTTGGAATTGGGTAGAAGGTTTAGATGAAGCTACAATTTTAGATAACTCAGAAAGCTCTACTGCTTCTAAACAGTTCAAACACCACGCGGGTTCTAGAGATTCCTCCAACGCTGCCTCACTTACTGAGGACGAGGTAATCATGTTTGGGAGGATGCCAATTATTTTATTTTAATGGAATCAATTTTATTTATGAAGAATCCCATAAAGTCATTACTGCTAATCTCTAAGGGAATGGATGAATAAACGGAGCTGTGACTCTTGGTAAATTTGGCAACCATACTAAAGAGAAATCTAGGATTATTTTTATTCTCCTCAATTAATGATGAAAAATATGCTGCCCTAACTCTGGGAAGGATCTTTTTATACAACAATAGACTGTCCCTCCAGATTAGGTAGGATTCCTCTTCGTGTGTAGAGCGCCAAGAGGAAGCTCTAAATTAAACCAGGGAGCCAGCTTCCTGTGAATAATCACCTTCTTTTTCAAGGGAGCTACATTGTCTAATGCAGAACGCAATGAGGAAGTCACACCATAAACAAAGTCTATTTGTGAAAGAAACATATTTTCTGCCATCTGCAGGGCATTTCTGCAATACCCAGGATATTAAAAGGGGGACAGACTCTTTAAAGTTTGATACAGCATTATCTGATAAAAATCTAGTATAATGGAACCCTCTTTTGGGGGTGGAGAATGCAGTTAAATTAAACTCAAAGGTTATTAAAAATGGTCAGATAGTACAGGGTTGTGAGGAAATACTGTTAATTCTTCACAATCAATGCCATATGTCAGCACAAGGTCTAAAGTATGGAGCCAAGACTGTGGCGGTTTATGCACATTTTGAGCAAAAACAATTGAATCTAGGATAGTTTTAAAGGCTACACTAAGGTTATCACATTCTGTGTCAGCATGAATTCCCCACTATAATAACCTTGTCAGTGTTTAATACCAAATCAGAGAAGAAGTCTGACAACTGCTCCAAAAACTGAGAGTAAGGGCCTGGTGGACAATACAAAACAAAAAAGACAAGAGGTTTTATTGCTTTGCTGTTTGGATGAGGGAAACTAAGGGTTAAATGTTCAAAATAACTGTAGTTATTAATTGGCCTGGGACTAATTAATAAATCAGACTGAAAGACGGTTGCTACTCCTCGTCCTCTTCCCGTAGATCTGGAAATGTGGAACTTTAAATAATGAGTTGACTCATTTATACTAACGTAGTCCTCTTGTTGCCAGGTTTCTGTGAGACATAAATCAATCTGATTTTCAGAAATCAATTCATTAACTAACAGTCTTTGGGGGGAGAGACCTTGTATTTAATAGACCACATTTAATTGTTTTATTTTTTGGTTCAAGTTGAGTCGTATTTATTTTTATTATATTTTTATGATTTGTTCCTTTTAGATCCGTTTTTGATCTATTCAGTTTCAGCCGTGGGAAAGACACCGTTTCAATAGGGTAATGGGTGGATAACAGTACAGACACTGCAGAGAGATGTGGTAAACTACGGCTCTGCTTCCTGGTCTGGACCCTGGGTTGTCAGCATTTAGGAGAACTAATAAATCTCGCCAGATTCCTAGAAAGAAGAGCTGCACCATCCAAAGTAGGATGGATGCCATCTTTCCGGATCAGACCAGGTTTTCCCCAGAAAGTTCGGCAGTTATCAATGTAGCCCACGTCGTTTTCAGGACACCACCTAGACAACCAGCGGTTGAATGATGACATGCAGCTAAACATGTCATCATTGGTCAGATCAGGCAGGGAACCAGAGAAAATTATGGAGTCCGACATTGTTTTAGCAAACTTACACACCGAAGCAACACCAACTTTCGTGACCTCCGTTCGGCGTGACCGGGTGTCATTACCGGCAGCGTGAATAACAATCTTACTGTATTTACACTTATCCTTAGCCAGCAGTTTTAGGTAGGATTATATGTTGCCCATTCTAGCCCCTGGCAGACATTTGACTATGGTCCCTGGTGTCTCTAGTGCCACGTTTCTGACTATAGAGCTCCCAATAATCAGGGTCAGCTACTCAGTGAGTGTGTCGCTGAGTGGGGAAAATTTGTTAGAAACGCAGACGGGTTGGTGGTGACCTGGGGGCTGGAATCTAGAGCTATGCTTCCTACAAACCGTCACCCAGCTGGCCTGGTTACCCGGCTGCTCGGGTGCTGCTGCTGTAATCAAAATAGCAACACAAGTCTGAAGGCGCATTCACATTGGCACCACAATGTCGCCACTTTTGCTTGCTATCGCTCGCCTGTCATTATCGCCCACTGTTCGCAGGCGACAAGCCAAAAATGCAGCAGTACAATGGCTGTATTTAGTGACACTTTCACTTCCCTGGCATTCCAGTCTCGCCACTCACTTTGGCTTGCTCCTTTCTTCATGTGACTGGGTAGTAATAATTGGTTAAGTCATACAACTCAGGCTGACCACAGACTGCCACTACCAGCTTCTATTCAGAATCAGAATCAGGCATACTTTAATAATCCCAGATGGAAATTACTTTTGTTCTGTCTTGAGTAAAACAGCTTTGTCTCCACTGCAGTCCTTCAACCATTGTCATAGCCACAATCACTTCCTGATTGGTTGTTGCGATTTGACAAGATACAAAAGTTAACATTTAGTTAACATTTAGTAACATTTTCAACTGTCGTTTCACAGTAATCGTAGGTTTCGTGTCACTCTGGCATTGTCAATCGTCAAAATCGCGCATTTGCCGTTGCTCGAATTGCCGCAGTGGCCTCACTTAGGATAGCTTTGTGTCACATTGCACCTGTGCATATGTAAATCATGTAAATCTGTCACTCAGCCTAACAACATTCGCCTTCAATGTGAACGCACCTTAACAAGACTTTAACACGAACAAAACATATAACTTTATGCTGTTACTCACCTGTCCGGCTGAACAAAGCTAGCTCCAAGTCAATCTAGAGCTGCTTCTGCTCTCGAAATTATCTCCACCTCTGAAACACTAGGCCAATATTATTCCTTGTTTTTGTCTCTTTACTTATCTAACAACTTCTTTGCCAAAGACTAGTATTTTTTGTAATAATAATAGATCCTGATAATTTTCAGATGAATGTGATGATGACATTTCATAGGGGGTTAAGCTCTGAGTGGCAGCTGTTCACTTGCCTGCACCAGCTTTGTAAACAGGAGACTGGGGAACAACACAGAAACATGCTGTATATGACATCATACCGTATCTAAAAAGATACCGTTAGTTCTTTCAATCTAAACTAATGAAAATTCACTTATTGCTCTAAATATCTATTTTATACCAGGACTGACAAGTGTGGGAAGTTTGGTGAGTTTTTGAATATGTAGGCCTCCAAAAAAGCCAATTAATTGGTGGAAAGATAATTAAGAAATACCTTGTCTGCAAGCTCATTTCTCACGGTATTTGTGCCTTCACAAACACAAGAGAATCCATCACATACTGCTCCCACTTCAACCATGTATGACCAAACCAAAAACTGTTTGGACCAATCACATTGCAGTATTATGGTTTAAGGTGGGGCATACAGGTGTGACAAAACCAAGAGCTGCGAAGCCCACAGCTGAGCCAAATTAAACATGGCAGCAGAGGAGGACTCACGCGTAGCTGCTGCTATGAAATCTGTTTTATAAGAATCCATGATTTCTTCTTAGAAAGAACAGCAAGAAATGCCTTGAGTAACTTAACTTGTGGTTTCTCATGATGCCTGCTGCTTACATTTTTATTAGATACAGTGATTGGCTACAACAAAACTTTGGTAGGTGGGCACTAGGTGTCGCTTTGCCCAACCAGCTCGGAAAGCTCGGAAAGTTCTGCTAAAATGGTCTTCCTCTTAAATGCTGTTTCATAACTTTTTCCTCTTTTCCAAAAACAGGGATCAGCTAAATATACCACAACTTTTTCAATGAAATTTTATCTATATAGCGCCAATTCATGAAACATGTCATCTCGAGGCACTTTACAAAGTCAAAATCAATCATATTATACAGATTGGTCAAAGATTTCCTATATAAGGGAACCAGTTGATTGCTTCACAGTCCCGACAAGCAGCATTCACTCCTGGAGAAGCATAGTGCTACAGGGAGAGTCGTCTGCATTGTCCATGGCTTTGCAGCAATCCCTCATACTGAGCAAGCATGAAGCGACAGTGGAAAGAAAAAACACCCATTAGCGGGAAGGAAAGACCTCCAGCAGAACCGGGCTCAGTACTTCAGGCTGAAACTCAACAAACCTAAGCACTAAGTGAGCGGGTTGCTCATGACAGTGGCTCCAAATCTCAACAAAGTTTTCTAAATAAAAAATATTCTGTCACTCTTGTTGCATTTGTGGGTTTTTTGTTTGTATTTTTTTTTTTTTTTTTTTGCATTTTTCAATTAATCGAACTGTTTTCTGGTCAATTTTGCCGCTCATCCTGTTCTACACGGAACTTGTTTTGGAAGACAACGGAGCCCAACATGCACCCATTGTTTATACCAAGGATAAGAAGCTAGCTCTTGCTAACAACCCAGCCACAGCAGCTGCGGTTCAACCAGATACCCCCAGGGAAATAAGAGGGAAGAGTTGGGGGAGATAGGCGGGGAGAAGCCCACATACTTGGAGGAGAAGATAAAGACCTGTGTTTACATCATGGACGAGGTGGCATTCATAACAAGTGGAGGAATTGTGTGCTTTAATAAAACACCGGAAACTCTCAGCTTCTGGCTCTCAGCTCTCATCCACCCCCTCCGCTTCAGATCACTTCATGAATGAACGCCCCCTCCATGACCCAGTCCTTTTCCACGTCCCAAATGAGGAACATCTACAAAAGACCAAAGTGAGGAAGGCTGTAGGTCCAGATGGCATCAGCTCTATGCTCCTAGGGTGCTGGGCGGATGACTTGTGTTGCATCATGGGGCACATCTTCAACATCAGTCTGAAGCAGAGGAGTGTACCAACAGCTGTGGAAAACCTCCTGTGTGGTACTAGTGCCTAAGACCGCACACCCCAAAGACCTCAAACAGCTACAGGCTGGCAGCACTAAAATCACACCTGATGAAGACCCTCAAGAAGTTGGTCCTCAACCATCGTTGCACCTTGGGAAGATCTTCACTGGATGCACTGCAGTTTGCCTATCAGCCTGCATCAGGGTGGATGATGCCCTCATCTATCTGCTGCCATGATTTCTGACCCACCCAGAGAATCCTGAGAGCACCATTAGGATCATGTCCTTTACTCCAGTGTTTTGAACACCACAACTCCTGAAAGACAAGCTAGAGCGGTCAGGGGTTGACCACCACCTCTCGCAGTGGATCCTAGATTACCTCACTTGTCGACAGAAGTAAATGAGGACACGAGGCTGTGTTTCTGACAGGCTAATCTGCAGCACAGGAGCACCACAGGGAACTGTGCTGGCACATTTTCTGTTCCCCATCTACACTGCAGACTTCTCCATCAGCTTACCAGGTTGCCACCTTCAGAAATCCTCTAATGATGCAGCCATAGTCGGTCTCGTCACAAATGAGGACATATTAGAGTACATACAGTGGATCCAACTTCAATCTAAATTAAAAGTCTGCACAATATTTAATATGGGTTTTCTACCATCACATTTCTCCCTGAATATCACCAGGGTGGTGTGTACTACAGATTAACAGATTATTGTGACAGGTTTGAAGCAGTTGCTGTAAACGTTCAAATATACTTGTGTGTAATACGGTGGATGCATTAGCACTGCTGGAAGACCTTATTTATTAGGAGAAAATACAGTTTCAGGGATATTTTCTGGCCAATGATGATGACTGGCCAATTTTCCACTGTAGACTCCGAGCATTGCATTGTGCTATAACCTAAAGGGGAAAATGACATGTTTCTCCCAGTTGCTGAAAGCTTACAGCTCACACCTATGCAGCACATGGTCCATCGGCTTCCAAAAATGCTTTTGCAGTGTTTCCTAACACGGGGGTGGAGGGGTTAACATCACGGGGGAAACCTCCTGGTCTCCCTTGCTCCTCTGAATGTGAATCTGAAAGCACAGCCTCAGAGGAGTTTTAACATGGAGTACGGCTTTCATCCGACCTTTAAAACTGCACCAAGTTTGCTTTGTGACAAGTTATTTTAATGTGGGCAACATGCGTTGTAACAGTTCCCCAGCACTTGAATTACTCAGCCAGCCTCGACGGGTGAATTTAGCATTTTATTTTCTTTGATGAAGATCCACTATGAACATCACAGTTACCTCAGTCACTGTGAAAACTAGAACATATAAATATTAGAATACAAAACATAAACTTACAATACAAGCAACAAAACAAAACATACCTCGCTGCTTTCAGTGGGGAACACTAAGTATATATTTGTGCCAAACATCTTGACGGTTTCAGTCAATCATTGGCACAATGATTCTACAAGCTTTTATAGGGCCTGCCCTCATTAGCTACGGCAGCCTGTGAGGCGCATAAAACAACATTCAACAGTGAATTCACCAGCGAATTCTGCGACGTTCTTAATTTTAGAAAATTCACTTTGAATAATTTACTTTAAATAGTCTACAAATTTAAATTATTTAGGAAATGTATTTTAAATAGCTCACCGTCCATTACACATCTGCTTTTATCTCTGATTTTCACATTTAATGAACTTCTCTCTGAATTTTTTTTTTATGGTTGAATCTGGACATGTAATGGGCAGAACATGAGGCAGAACCATGCATGCTAACATGCAAGCACAGCTGTGATCTATCAAGGAAAATTGCGTGCGCATGGTTTTATGAATCAGATTTTCTTTTGCCATATGCTGTTTTTTTTTTTGTTTTTTTTCGAGTAATCACACTTTTAGCATGGATTCCATGCAATGCTTTATAAATGAGACATGTCTGTCCTGGAATGCCCCCTGGGCCCAGTGTAGGTGGTGGGAGACAACAGGACTATAAGAAAAATAACATACTTGATGGATAATATCTCCTATCCCATGCATGGAACTGTTGAAGAACTTGTTTAGAGCCAACACACCAGTCTGTTAATTTTTAATTACTAATTATTGTGTGAAAATCTGTGTCTTTGCCACTGACACCTGAATTTCCTCATTGTGGAACAATAAAGGAGTTTCTTATGTTATCTTATCTAAATAGGCTCAACATCTTGATAAATTGACTGCACAGATGACATTTTGAGGTGTAGCTTCCAACTTAAAAGCATCTTAAAACTTGATAAATTTGTATGCTGACCTCCTCTTTCTTGCTTCTTGTGTCAGAGTGCCTAGCCTTGCAGGATTGCTGAAGGACAATAGGAAAGTACCTTTTGTCTATGAAAGTGAAGCCCCCAGAAACTATTATCTGTATTATCTGGGTACATTTCTATCAACACATGCAGGGCTTTCCACAGGCAATAGAAAAGCATCTAATGGAAAACCAACAAAAAAAACAACATCTTTCCAGCATCTTTGTTTTTATTTTTTATTTTTCACAACACATGTACATAGTTACAATCTTCTGTCTCTACCGACTTATGTCAGTATGTGGGGGCGACGTGGCACAGAGGTTAGGGAGTTCGTCTTGCAATTGGTGGGTTGCCGGTTCAATCCCCCGCACTGACTGTCTCTGTCGTTGTGTCCTTGGGCAAGACACTTCCCTGCTGGCGGTGGTCAGAGGGCCCATGGCGCTGATGTATGGCAGCCTCGCCTCTGTCAGTCTGCCCCAGGGCAGCTGTAGCTACTTACATAGCTCACCACTGTCAGGGTGTGAATGTGTGTGTGAATGGGTGAATGACTAAACTGTAGTGTGAAGCGCTTTGGAGGTCGTCAAGACTAGTTAAAGCGCTATACAAGTACAAGCCATTTACCATTTATGTCATCTGCATTACAACTTGCCATTGTGAATGTTCTACAAATGTAACAATGAGTACATGACAACATATCAGAATCAGCAGACACATAATAGTGAAATAAAAGAAAATAGAACATAACACCCGATTCAATCCCCCCTGAGATAAGACAATCCACACATTCAGAAGCATCATGGAATTTTACATCGACCCAAAGATACACACTAATGCAAAAGGGCTATCCTGTAGATGTGTCACTGAGTTAACGGTAAGACAGACCTCCATCTTGTATTAAAAACAGTTTTTTGAAGCCTTAGAGAATGTGTTTTTCCTTCCATCAAATGAATGTCCCAGACCTTTTGTATCCATGTGTTATATGTAGGAGGCTCTGGCTTCAGCCATCTGATAGTTATGCATTTCAATGCTGCTGTGAGCAGGATTCTTAGAAGATAACTATCCCCCTTCTTGTCTATTCCGTCGGGTATTTTTCCCAAGATTGCCACCAAGGGAGTTTTTGGGACATTTCTCCTGAAAATTTCTTTGAGAGTTTCAAAGATGTCCTCCCAGAATACGCTTAGGTTAGGACAAGACCAAAAGATGTGCGTGTGATTTGCATTCTGAGTCCCGCAGTTTCTCCAGCATAAACTGGGTTGTGTTGAGACAAATTTACTGGCTATTGCTGGTGTTCTGAAAAACCGGACTATTGCTTTCCATTTGAATTCTCTCCATGTGTTAGATTTTTTTGTTAACTGTGCTTGGGTACACATTTCTTCCCATGTGTCCCCTTCTATTGACTCCTGTAGTTCAGTCTCCTGTTTATGCTTTATGTTTGTGAAATCGTGTATATTTATGGATAGAAACAGGTCATATATTTTACTAATTACGTTATTATTTCCCTTTCCCCTTTGTATATCCATTAGGAAATTTTCTATAGGTGTAGATTCATGGAGTTTGGTCCAATTATTGTGTGTCGTTACAAAGGTTTTAAGTTGTAAGTATCTATAGAAGTCCGTCTTAGGGAGACCAAATTCACTTTTCATCTGCTTGAAGCTTTTGAAGTTTCCCTCTTTAATGAATTGATGGATATGAGATAGTCCATAATTAGACCAGGTTTTGAACCCGGAATCTAAATTGTTTGGAGTAAATGTCTTCATAAATCCTATATTTGATAAAAGAGAAATCTGTTTTGATAACTTAAAAGTCGATTGTATTTTGTTCCAGATTTTGAGGGTGTTTTTTTGTCCAGGTTGTCATTTCCTTTGCAGGGGCATCTAAGAAAGGTAATGTTTGTAGTGGTACTGAGCACCTGCTTTCCTCTATTTCCAGCCAACGAGTATCTGCACTATTCTGTAGCCATGTTAATAGGGGTTTAAGTTGTGCTACCCAGTAATAAAATTTTAAGTTTGGGAATTTGAGGCCCCCCTTGGGTTTAGGTAGTTGTAGGGTTTTCAGTCTGATTCTAGGACAATTTTTTTGCCAGATGAATCCAGTTAACATTTTATCTAAGGTGTCAAAGGTAGAATTGGGAATTTCGACAGGTAGCATCTGGAATAAATAAAGTAGTCTTGGTAAAACATTCATACGTATACTTTCAACACGACCTATCAGAGAGATGGGGAGAGTATCCCAACGTTCCAGGTTATTTTTAATGGCTCGTAGAAGTTTGCTATAGTTTGCCTCATAGAGGTCAAATAGAGATGAGGGAATTTGAATACCCAGATTTACATGATACCGTTCTTGGGCCATTTGAATCCACTCTGTACTTTTATAGAGTCTGGAATTGAGCCATTTACATCCATAGCTTCCGTTTTTTCTATGTTGATTTTGTAGCCTGAGTAAAATCCATATCGAGAGATGAGTTCTTTTAGGTGGGGAATTGTTGATTTAGGTTCCGTCAAGTACAATAATACATCATCAGCATATAATGAAATTTTGTGTACTTCCTTATTGATTTCTATCCCTTTAATATTAGCATCGTCTCTAATGATTTGAGCTAATGGTTCGATGCAAATGGCAAACAGGAGAGGTGAGAGCGGGCACCCCTGTCTGCACCTCCGTTCTAATGAGAACCTAAAACCATTAACTTTAACTGCTGCCTGTGGAGAGGAGTAAAGTGTTTGTACCCAGTCAACAAAATGTGGACCAAATCCAAAGCGTTTCTGTGTATGAGTTAAATATTTACAGAAGACTCTATGAAACACCTTTTGGGCATCTAAGGATATGATTGCTGATTCAGTCTTTCTCTCTTTTTGGACGTTTATTAGGTTTAGTAAGCGGCTTAAATTATCAGCATAGTACCTGCCTGTAATAAATCCTGTTTGATCGGGATGTATGATTTGGGTGATAAATTTGTTAAGTAGTCTTGCTAGGATTGCTGTGGGACAGGGACAGGGCGTCCGGCTTTGCATTCTTGGAGCCCGGCCTGTAAGAAAGGGAGAAGTTAAACCGGCTAAAAAATAAAGCCCACCTGGCTTGTCGGGGGTTGAGTCTCTTTGCCGTCTTCAGGTACTCTAGGTTACAGTGGTCAGTCCACACCAGGAAAGGAACCTTAGAGCCTTCTAGCCAGTGTCTCCACTCCTCCAGAGCCAGCTTTATTGCTAGGAGTTCCCGGTTGCCTACGTCATAGTTGCGTTCCGCACTGGATAATTTTTTGGAGAAGTAAGCACATGGGTGAACACGACCGTCTTCGGCTCTCTGGCTGAGTATGGCCCCGACGCCAGAATTAGAGGCATCAACCTCTAAAACGAACTGCTTCTTGGGGTCGGGGGTGATGAGAATCGGAGCTGAGGTGAATAAGTTCTTCAGCCGTCTGAATGCTTTGTCAGCCAGATCGTTCCAGGTAAACTTCTGCTTACAAGAAGTCAAAGTGTGAAGGGGAGCTGCCACTTGACTGTAGTTCCGGATGAATCGTCTATAGAAATTTGCAAATCCCAGAAACCTCTGTAACTGCTTCCGATCGGTTGGGAGAGGCCAGTCAATGACCGACCTGACCTTGGCTGGGTCCATTGACATCTGGCCGGGAGACAAAAAAACCCAAGGAAAGAGGTGGAGGTGACATGGAACTCACATTTCTCCGCCTTCACATATAACTGGTTCTGTAGAAGGCGAAGTAAGACAGAGCGGACATGTTGTCTGTGAACAGTTATATTATTGGAGTAAATGAGTATGTCATCCAGGTATACAAACACAAACCGCCCAATCATGTCCCTCAGTACCTCATTAACGAGATTCTGAAAGACGGCCGGGGCATTGGTGAGCCCGACTAGATACTCGTAGTGGCCTGTGGGGGTGTTGAAGGCGGTCTTCCATTCGTCCCCCTCCCTAATCCGGAAGAGATGATAGGCATTTCGTCAGAAATGGGCAGAACCCGTCCCCCCATACGAATGCGGAGGGAGGCCACCTTCTCGTTCACCGGGGAGAACCCCAACATGCAGGCACCGAGATGAGGGGCAACAAGTATGCCCACCCCAGCTCGGCGCCCCTCACCAGGGGCAACTCCAGAGTGGAAGAATGTCCAGCCCCTCTCGGGGAGACCAGAGCCAGAGCGGTGCATTGAGGTGAGTCCGACTATCTCTAGTCGGAACCTCTCAACCTCGCACACGAGCTCAGGCTCCTTCCCCACCAGAGAGGTGACATTCCACGCCAGCTTCTGCAGCCGAGGATCGGAATGCCAAGGTCCCCGCCCTCTACTGCTACCCGTTGCACAATGCACCTGACCCCTTTGGCCCCTCCGACAGGTGGTGAGCCCATCGGAAGGGGGACCCATGTCGCCTCTTCGGGCTGAGCCCAGCCGGGCTCCATGGGTAAAAGCTCGGCCACCAGACGCTCGCCAACGTGCCCCACTTCCAGGCCTGGCTCCAGAGTGGGGCCCCGGTGACCCGTGTCCGGGCGAAGGAACACGAGATCCAATAATCGTACTCATCATAAGGGGCTTTTTGGGCAGTTCTTTGTCTGGGCCCTCACCTAGGACCTGTCTACCTTGGGTGACCCTACTAGGGGCTTAAATCCCCTGACAGCATAGCTCCTAGGATCATTGGGACACTCAAACCCCTCCACCACGGTAAGGTGGCAGGGTTTAAATTAAATTACTATGTGTTTAACCAAACTAGAAAGCACAACTAATTCAAAATGGGCCCAAAACAATTGAAAACACCAAAGGTGGGGGAACAGCTTAACAAAAGCCACTTCCTACTAGCTGTTCCCAAAGAAGGAATGAGTTCTGGAGTCATTTATACTGGTGCAGGTGGGTCTCATCAGCAGTATGATTGGCGTGGCAGTCCTCTGCTGGTCCAATGAGGTTGCAGCTCCTCTGCAGCCTCCCGGCAGCCAATCAGGTAGGTGTTCTAACACAGCTGAATTTGAATAACGATGAAGCCTGCACAGCCTCCAGAGGCCAGGGGCCGTAACACTCCCCCCCTTAAATTACAAAACCATATTTTGTAAATACATAAATCACACACACAAAACGAGTAACACAACCAGCAAAGGTCAGGATCACAGCAAGACAGCAAACTAGTGACACATCCTGCCATTGTCAGGTTAAATTGAGTATTACGGAAAACAGGAAACAAGTAACACAACCAGAAATGACCAGGTTTAAACCGAGTGTCACGGCAAAACATCTAATGAGTGACACAACCTGATATTGTCTGATTAATCGAGTGTTACGGAAAACAAAAGATGAGTAACACAACCAGCAAATGTCAGGTTCAAACAGAGTGTTACGGCAAAATACCAAACGACTGACACAACCTGCAATTATCTGGTTAAGCGAGTGTTACAGTAAAACAAAAATCGAGTAACACAACCAGCAATGGCTAGGTTTAAACCGAGTGTCATGGCAAAACACCAAACGAGTGACACAACCTTCCATTATCTGGTTAACAGTGTTACAGCAAAAACATCACAACAAACCAAACGCACCCAGCAGTGTGGCAAGCTGCTCTAAAACGAAGCTGCCAACCCCTCTTGAGCTTTATCACAAAACTTTGCATTGCAATAAATGAGGCCAGTTTTCTCTAGGCCATTGCAATGCACCAGCAATGCTCAAATGCCGTAACACGTGCATACACATTTACAAGCGATACTTCTATGCCATCAATTGTACCATTAACTAATACATATCTTCCATCTGCATCTCTATGTAGATACGTCTGTGTGAAATTAATCTGCCGGTGCACAAGTATAACAACATACTCCCTGACCGGTGCGATGAATAAAAAGCCTTATCTGACCAGGATTTTTTTAGTTTTTCATGCTCTGTATCAGATGAGGCGAGTTTCTTGCAAAAAAGCAATGTGACAAATAATTTGCTTCAATTGATTCAATATTTTCTTTCTTTTGACTGATTATTGAGCCCTTTTACATTGAAAGTTACGATTTTAAGTGGGTCATCCATTATCTCTATATGATCTAGATAGATAGATTAGATAGATTAACTTTATTGTCCCAAAGGAAATTTGATTTGGGTTACAGACTCTGGCTGCTACATAGTCCAAACTATGCGTCACACCGCATTCACACATAAAACACTAATATAAAAATGTCATTATAAGACAATAAATAGATACATAAAGGAGCATGTTACATTATATTCACAATAAAAATTTAAAGGAAGAGAAAAAAAATAATAATGAAGATAATAAATAAAGATGTATAAAAACCGTTCTTTAAAAAAGTCTGTTTTAAGAGATAATGAATAAAAAAGAGCATGTGTCAGTTTAAATGTTGAATACTGTTGCCTATTCCACAATTTACTGCTTAATGCTATTTGTTGCTTTAATGGAAAGCGTAACAAATGAGTTCTTATAGCGGTTTAATCTACAGGCAGGGACTCTAAGACGTCGACCTGATGGAAGGAACTGATATTCTGAATAAAGAATATGAGTGGGGTCTGACATGATTTTCCGGGCCTGTCTGGTTATTGTGTCATTGAAGATGGTCTGAAGTGAGGGGTGTTGCTTGACTCCCATCAACTTCATTGCTCTTTGGGTCAGACAGGTAAGTTTGGCCTTCATTTGGACAGACAGGTTACCAAACCAGGCAGAAATGCCCTACCTAATGATGCTCTCTATAACAGCTTGGTAAGAGCAGCATGACTTTCTGACTGACACCAAAGGCCCTCAGCCTGCGCAGAAAATGTAGCCGCTGCTGGACCTTGTTGCAGACATAATCAACTTGAGCAATCCATGATAATTTATTGTCGATTATTCATCCAAGATATATATATATGAATCTGCTTGGGCAATTAATTGATTATGGATGACCACTGGAGAGTTGTCTCCAACCGCCCTAGGGTCAAAGATCAGTTCTTGTGTTTTTTGGACATTAAGAGTCAGAAAGTGTTTTATGTTTGAACATCTCGGAGTATTTCCTAAATGGCAATAAGTTATTTTTGTAGAACGCTGTCCTATCTGTGTGGGGTATGTACACAATGTGCGCAGAACCAAACAGAGAGGGATAAAACAAATTTTTCTTGACAACAGTAACCCTGGGGAACAGAGGGATCAGAACTAAAAGAACATAGAACAGGTGAATACAATGTTTACATACTTGGGACATAGTCCCCAGCAGCTAGAATAAGCCGCTAAAGTGCACAACCAAGGTTGAATGTGTGTGCAGGGGTGAGCTTAGATATGTATACAAATTGAGAAATAACCTGAAGTCGTAATGGGGAAAGCAAGTCAGCTATGTAAGCTTCAAATATACTGCACAAGCTCCTGCAAATCCTTAAAAAAACAAAAAAAACAATCTAGAAATAAAACAGCAAATTTGCTCATATTGATAAAATCTATAGATTTATCATCATAAAACTTAAAGAGAGAGCAGTGTGCGAGATAGTCATAGCAATGGAAATATTTTCTAATATTATTGTCTCTATAGGCTCACGGTACCTTTATTCAGCCTGCTCTGTTGGAGTAATATTGTTCGGGACGTATTCCATAGCCGTTTTGGGGTCGAGGAACTCCATTTCTTCATTACGGTATGTGATCCGAAATCAGGCCGGGTAGAGGAGACCGTAGCGGACCTCCTTGATACCCCGCGCCCTCCGTACCTCCGTGAAGTTGGCTCTTGCTTTGGCTACGCTGGCCGTGAAATCGGGGAAGAAGGCGACGCGGCGCCCGTTGTAGGAAATTGGAGCACTACCTCGGGCTCTCCTGAGGATCTCCGCCGCGTCCCCGTCATGATGTAATTTAGCGATGATGACTCTTGGTGTCTCACAGTCTCTGGGTCCTCTCCTGGTGAGTGTACGGTGTGAGCGGTCCACCTTTATGTCTCGATCCATCTGCAGAACTTCTTTGATGATTTTTGCCACAGCTTGTGGGGAGCTGGAGCCCAGGCGTTCCTCAATGCCCGCTATGCGGATATTGGATCTTCTCATTCTCCCCTCCAGATCTTCACATTTATCTTTGAGCGTTGACATTTCCTTCTGTAACCTTGTTACAGTCGACTGTAGTGAAGTGACTTCGTCTGAACATGTTGAAAGGCCACCCTTTATGTCCAGGATGTCCGTCTTTATGATATCCACTTCAGCTTGTATGGTCTTTGAGTTGTTAGCGATTTCGGAAGGGACCGCTTGTAGTTCGAATCTTATGGCTTGAAAATCTTCCACTAATGCGCCTTTAAGTTCGTCTCTTATCACTTTAGCGATTTCTCCTCTTAGTGATGATAAGATGTCTGCTTTCATTTCTTCGTTGCTCATGTTTGTACCATCAGTCCCAGTGGGTGTCGGTGGGTTAGCGTCGTCAGTTGCCCACAGCCTAGTTGCCCTAGCAGGCCTGATAGCATCAGCATCGCTTCCGTAACTTTTGCAGTTTTTCAGCCATTCAGGATGATTATGTTCAGGTTGTCCAGCTGTTTGTGATCCTAATGTTTTCTCTTCCGTTTTTCGACAGGTATTAACGTAGTTAATGCTGTTTTTTATATATACTTTATGGAATTAATGTGGATTTTGCAGGAGCTCAGGAAAACACGTCCTACACCATATCTTGCTCAACAGCGCCCCCTGTAGTGCAGCTTTGACTAGTCTAACTACTTGCTGCCCAAATACAATTGCCCTCTTTTGCTGGTGAATATTCTCAGTCAACTAGGCCATGGTCATTCCAAAAAAGTGAAAAAACAAAACAACTGAACTTTTTTTTAAGTTTGAAGAAAAAAAAGTCCAGTTTTGTTGGAATTGCCCTTTTTCCCTTTGCTAACTTGAAGCAGCATTAGGGAGAACACTCTCATCTTCCTCGGAGGATCCGACTGGAGTTTGGAGAACCACAGGCTGGATTGAAGCAATGTCTGCAGCCTATCCAGATGCCGGAGTAAAGAATCCATCTATGCCGAAACCAGACTTGTGATTTTTCTTAGCTGTTGCAGGAAAGCTGAGTCAGGTCAGGCTGAGAGTAAAGCTGATCTGAAGTCACCCACTGCAACCTGCCCTCACAAGAATCAGTTATGACAGGGAAGCCGGACAATAGCTGTTTTTGCCTTTCAAGCAAGCTGCCTGCTCACTCCTGAGATAACCAGCTTTACCTTGAAGTAATTCAGTGAAACCATACACCCTGTCGCCACACCCAGAGACGTCAGAGGTTTGGGAGAGAAATAAACAGGGAAAGTTTAGAATGGTTTACTTAATGTGTTTTCACTGTATTTTTAAAGCTTGGCCAAGTTATAGGACAGCTTCTGGTAGAATTCTGAAAGCCAAGCTTTGCTGATGTGGTTCGAGTGTGTTTTTACGGTTATAACAAACCTTATTTCCACAAGGGTTTTTTACATTGATGGGATATTAATGTTTGTGTTTTCTATTAAACATTGAATAACTTAAAACAGTGCATATTAATGGCACAACACAGTTCATATAAATAAGAGATCCCCAGAGCAGGACAAGATGCCAACCACTGAACTCCATTAAAATGTATTTAATGCACCTTGATCTTTATCTGAAACACACACATTCCCAAGCCGTTATGTACAAACTCAGTTGTGACCCACTCCTCCAAAGAAAAGCTACTTGAAAGAGTTTTTTCTTAAATCTCAGGAAATGAACTCAAAATGAACCCTAATTTAAGCTGGTGTTAGAGGAAAAAACATAATTGATAGTTAAATTAAAATTCATATAGTAACAATCTTTTCACTATTTTTATCAGTAAATTTGACAAGAAACTGGGCACACAGGACTCAAACGACAACTCGGGCAGTTTCCAAAATTCTGTTTAATGGCTGTCCAAAGGTCGGTACACAGAGAATCGGTCGAGAGGGCAGAGGTATCCAAAAAAACACTGGGCTGAGGCAGAGTCGAAGCACAGAAAGGTCCAAAAATCACTAGAGGTTCGAAAAGCTTGGGAAAAAGGGCTGGAACCCTTGCATTAAAAAGCAAAGACGAACTGACATGGAAGGAAGGGAACAGATGACTTAAATACACAGGAGATAATTGAGAGCATCTGTGTTCAATCTGGCTGGCTGGGGAAGTGTAGGCAGCAGAGGTGGGGCAAAACAAAGCTGCCCCGTCACAGTAAAGGGCTTTTTTTCATTGTTACCTGTCTCCATCTTGCAGTTTCTTCTCATTTAGTTACGTTACCACCTTCTATAAAACCCATATTGTACATTTGTAATCTATGTCAGCAGTTTAATCTATTGGGATTAACCTTTTTGAATAAATATCAATACATAGCAAGTACTTTGAAGTTAGTTTTGTTAAGAGTTTAAAAAACTTGAAAAAATATGCACATTGACATTAGGTAAAACTTATTTTGTTTGTTTCCAATGGTTAGATTTTTCATTTTAACAAAATGCAACAAAACACAAGGTACAACTATCAAGAACCAAGAAATGGAAGTGTTACTTACTTTAATTTCTGTTATTGCACTGCTTTTGGTTGTGGAACTGATGTTGTGTTAATCACTGCAATTTGTCTTTCACAGAAAGCCAAGCTAGGCATGAAGATATAACAATATTCAACCTGATCACGGGGATGGAACACGAGGAAAGTGGATAGCAGCAAGATGGAATACTGAACCCACTATGGACATCATATTTGATTGCTTTGCTCTGTTTCTGCAGTTTGATCACTTTTGTCATGTCAGCCAGTGTTGTTTTATGATGCTGGAATCAAAGACTGTCCAAAACTGATTTATTTTTTTCTGTCCAATATATAAAATAAACAGTATAGATCAGTCCAAATATAAACATGCAGTCCAAGCAATAGCTCTGTGGATATCAAATTTACAATATTTCTTATAAAATGTTAACTATTCCCATTATTATAAATTAAGTGCAGAGATAAAAAGTTGAGCACTTAACGTCATTAAGATAACTGTTCTGTTGGGTGTAAAGGCAATAACAGCCACCTGTTCAGAATCGTTGTGGAAAGGCTTACAGTTCAATGGTCTAGTGTTGTATGTATCTGTATATGTCTAAGTTTTTTGTTTTACTGAAGAGGGCAAAAAAGTTATTTAAAATTTTCCTTGGTTTTATATATACTATTTCAGGTCTCCTCAAGGTTGGGTTGGGAATCAAGTCTGACTAATGACTGACTTCTCTCTGCTCTCGTTCAGTGGTATGCTACTACCTACCTTACTACACTTATCTATACTGTCTATTAAGGCACACCATCTTCTACCACAACTTTAATTTGGTTTAATTTGGATTAAATTTTTTTTTCTAGGAGAGCTTTATTCAGTCCAATCATACAATCAAATTTCAAATTAATCCATTACAATTGATCATAGTTATTAAACGATGCAGTCAAGTTCAGTTTTTTATTCAAATGGTTCAAAAGTTCTAGATTTAAGGAAACCTAGCAGATTACATTAAGTTGCTGAATTGCAGTATACACCCCTAATAGCAAAACAGAGTCTCTGAAAACCTTTAAATATTTATACAAGATGAAAAAAAGACAGCCCATACTAGACTTGTTTATGACATACCCCCAACACAAGTGTATTACGCCATCTCACATTGAATATGGTTCAAGTATGGGACAGATATGTTGCAGGCGCTGCAAGGAACCCAAATCATTCAAATTAACTTGTACACTCACATTAGCCATGGTGAGGGTACGGGTCTGGTGACCGAGACGCTGCAGACAATTTTGTAAGGTTTTGATTTTTGTCGGACAGCACAGCCGTCCTGTATCAAGCTCAGGAATTTCACTGGCCAAATGGGAAAAGGAAAACCACACAGGAGAACATTTGGGTGAATTTTGGAATAAAATTAAGGAAACAGGGAGGCTGTTGGAGCATGAAATATGATATCTACACACATGGATGATGAATTTTGCCCTACAAATCGAAAACCATTGCTGTTTTTTATTGATTTATGAGGGATAGCAACAGAAAGGACCATGTGAACTCCTGTTCTCATGAGTGCAGTTTCTGCAGCCAGAGCTGACCGTTGTTTCCCTAGAAAGCAGCATTAGTGGGGGGTTGCGGAAAGCTGCCTTGGGTCAGGACCGTAACCTGGACTGTATTCAGTAGTCACATTTCTATCGCATTTCTTTAAAGTGCATTTTGAATTATTGCATTAGAAGGGGTTGATATGAAGGGTAAAAATGTAACTCATTACATTCGCAAACATTTTTTTGTGCTTGCTTGAGGTGGTTTTTGACTTAAAAAAACACTAAATGCGCTAAAGAGGGCATGGAAATACATTTGTCAAATCAGTTCTGATTTTACATTTGCCACACATGTCTAATCAGTTGTTGCAGGCGTCTTTCTGGATATTCCCATAACGCTTGAAAGCATGTCTGGAAGCAACAACAGGTATGTGTGGACCGACGAAGAGACGCGATCATCCATAAAAATAAAAACACAGTAATGGAGTAAGGCACATTCTTTAAAGCCTTACTCCATTACTGATATGTGGTTCATGCTAATTAGCAACATCTTCCTGTTTATTACATCCAATATCAACGTACTATGACATACTATGTTACGATGTGTGTCTCCTGGTTAATTTGCTACAAACCAGTGAATTGGAAACACATCTGATGTGCATATTCCTTTTTACAATATTTTAAATGTTTGCTCAAAATTCACATGATAATTGGATAGACACACACCTATTGTGAGGCCAGCGTTAGTTCTACCCATCAGTAGTGTTGATGGGCATGAGCCACATTTCATTGTAATCTGTATAAATTTACCATAATGTTGAAATAAAGGCCATCTTAACACTGAATATTATTGATGTGTGCCGGTGTTTGTTGATGGATACTGGTACATGAACACGCTTTTTTTCTCATAATCTATTTAATAAGCTCTCAGTGGTTGTAAGCCATATGGTGTAGAATATGTACAGTCTATAAATTACATCTGTAAAATTATTCTGCAAAGACCATGAAAAGAAATAAATTACTGTTAAATTTCTTTTAAAATGTCCTGTTTTACCTTTTCCATCTTAATGCCATTGGAGGGCATGATTAAGATTTGGAGGGTAATGCACAATCACTGTTGATATGTATACATGTTTTTGGAAGAAGTGCACAATGTATTTTGTGGAGTAAATCCTAGGATTTGCTCACTATTTTCCTTTAAATATAAAATTTTAATGGAAACAATTGTTCTGGCTGAAAGTAAAGGTAGGTATGTTTAAAACACAAATTCTTAAGCACAATTTTCCTTACTCACTTCACCCAGCTCATACCCTCATACTACTAACTGCAGTATGAGGGTCAACCAAGTCCTACCTTAAATGTATAGTGGGTGACCTTTTGGCTTCGGGTTTAAGGGGATCATCTTATCCATTGGTTTTCCTACATGACAATCATTGTGCTAATCTTACCTAATACGAATGTGCGTGCTCATTCCTTGCTAGTGTAACCCACTTCAAGGTAAAAGTCGGGGGGGAAAATAGTCAAAAGTCAGGGGGAAATAGTCAAAAGTCAAAGGGGGTTCATCCAAGTGCACTTTTCGAGGTAGACTCTAGGTGGGGTCAGTCAAAGTGACTGGCACGATCATACCACAGACAGATTGGTGGTCCGCCGTATGGTGTTGTGGAGGCTCTGGATTCAAGCTGGGAGGCTCGCCATCAATGGTTCACAGAATCAGCCTTCCTGGACACGAGGGCTGGAATCTTCCATTTTCTCGCACTCATTAAAAAAAGACCTGACCTGCATTTACAAACAAGTTTAGAGTCTTAACTCTTATACATTCATCTTGTTCATTATAATCAAATGTTGTACAACTATAAATGCATTTTCCAAATATTTAACTGTATTAAGTTATAACAAACAGTTACTTTGGTGACTTTCAATCATTACTGTGTCAGAATAATTCCATTCTAACCCATTACAGACAAAACATAAATTGAAATTTGATTATTTGGTCACACTTTAACCTGTAATCTCTGTTTAACTCTCTTTTAAACATATTTTTATATTTTAAACCAAAATACCTTGCTTTCAGCTCTATGAATTTACATAAATTACAATTTTACTGTCTTTAACTGTTAAAAGAATTATTATTCTGAAGTCACTATGGCCTCACACCACTCGGACATAGGAGACCTGGAGACATGATGGCTGTGTATAAGATCCACTGTTTGCTGAGTGCAAGGCTGAATGCTGCGTAGAATAATTATTGTCTATGATAGACTGTCTTTGTTATGTCTCAAACCAAGGCCACGGTGCAGTATTAGGGGAAGCCCGAAGAGCGAGGCAGGCAGAGACAGGGCAGACGCAGATTGCAGCGGGACCGTGGGGTGCGATTTACTTCCCAACTATGTGAATCTCTGCTCTGTTTCTCAATAAAAGTGCTGGAACGTCATTACCACCGTCTCGTCATTTAGTAAAGATGGGAACTCAGTTACTATTGTTTAGAATTCCACCAAGAACTCCCATAACATTAACCAATGAAATTAACGATTTACAATCCAAATACCTTTCATGTAAACCAATATGAATTGCAGAATGCAAAATAACGTTTTTGAATCACCATCGTCGAAACAATATGACACGTGATCATACAGTAATTGGCACGAGTGAGAGCTAGCTTACCAAGGGATGGAGTTGTGTTTACCCACTAATTTGCTCCTTCCGTGCTTATCCACGCTCTAGACAGGATTTTTACAAGTTAACATCTTTAACTGACACAACCAAAAGTTTGAGCACCGAAAAATATGGTTTTTATACCTTTTCCTCTCTTTTCTTATCACACATGGGTGAAAAAACAACTCCGTGAATCAACTAACGAAGTTAAGCTAGATGCACTGTTCTAAGCATCGCACTTCCTGTGTTATTCAAATAAACTTCCGGTTTTCAAAATAAGACCCAGTATCAATAAAAGTACGTAGAAAACAACAAAAATACTACTTGAACCCTAACTGGTGGCTTACACTAGTTAGATTATTTATCTAGTGAGCTTTGGTTTCAGCCATTCATTGTATCCCCAGAGCTCTCACCGTATTCTTTGAAAATGGCTGAGAGCCACAAGAAGCAAACTCTGTCTCTAAGGGACAGGTAAATGGCCATTATTGCTTCACTGATTTAAAAGTAAAAAATTTGAGAATTTGGTTTGTTTTTTTGGCAGACCCCAATAAAGAGTTAGTAGAAATGATGTCAAAAAGACTAAAAACACTTATTAAAAGGCTGAAAACTGTCTTCAGTCTGATGCAGTCCATAAAAACATCAAATACATTATCAGACAGACTGCAGCAAGAACACCCCGATTAATAACCGATAAAAAGGAGTTTGTGACGACGGCACCATGTAAAATCCTCCATTGTAGATCACCAGTTAATTTTTTTTTATTGGAGGCTTGTACAACATCCTCCACTGGGGTGCTTTTCCTCCTAGATTGTCTATCCAAACACAGATTGCTCTGTTCTGCAAGTTTCTCGTATTTATCACTTGGGTGCAACTGTAATAAACTGCTTTCTGGACCATATTGTATAAAATCAGTCCAGGCTGAAGAGCAGAAGTCCACTTATCTCAGGATTCACGATCAGGCCTGGAAAAAAGTCTGTTGGATCTGGTAGACATTGTCCCTCACAGTACTCATTGTGGAGGCTCCTCTGTTTGGCCGCTAGCTTTCCCTCAGGAGCTTTAGGAAGCATGGCACAAGCCTGGCAGACCTGGTCCTGCACCATCACACACATTCAGTCTGCCAGTGCAGAGTTAGACATTAAGATTTACATGTGTTAAAAACATAGCAACATCCAGCCCCAACCCGGGGCTGGATGTTTACGCGTCTAGAAATCTAGCTAGCCACATCACTCCAAATTAAGTCAGGGGGCCCTGCCAGATATTTCTGCCCAAAACTTAATCTAAATGCAGATGAACTTTGGGCCAGGTGGACAAGGCCCTGGCCCCTGTTATGGAAATATAATCATATATATATATATATATAATAGTGTAGCTTAAAGTAATACAGATGTTAACTTTAACCCAGTAACCTAAAGTAATGGATGTGTGTAAAAACAAAGGGTGCATTCAAACTTCAGTGAGACACGTACCAGGAGCAGGATGCACCGAGGCCATATGACAGTCTTGTGAGTGATAACGCTGTTAAAATGTTTGCATGAGGATGTATGTTGTTTCAGTCAAACTCCCAGGAACCAAGCTAGGAGATAGATTATATTTAAAGGTCAAAGGTTAGGAAACAGATGTGTGCAGCAGACTGAATGTCTCATGCAGGTCCAGCCCCGCTTGGACTGTCTGTCTTAAAAGGGGGGGAACAACGTGTATGTTTTGAGACAGGCTTCAGTCACAGGCAGAGAACTAAAGGTATTTGATGCTGTGATAAATGTGTAAGTGTCTCCCACTTTAGAATTCCAAATTGTAATAAATATATGTTTAATTTTTGTTTTTGCCTCTGAATTCACTGCCTTTTTTCTCTCTGTGCCAAATCTTCGACCGGGTGAGACGAGAAGGGGGGCCGTTAGCTAAACGGGCCCCACAGGTGTCTCGTTACCCCCTTCTTCAAAACAACACAGACGGTGGCACCCAATGAAACGCATTCCAAAAAAAGATTACCATTTTGGCTTGTTTGTTGGCCAACACACCATATGGTGTGTCCAAACAGGAAAGTTTGTGCAACAGCTGTGATGCAACCAGGTTATTCAAAACCAGTACCCTTCCTCTGTAAGACATGTGGTAGTGTAGCTATCTCCACTTTGCTATTTTGCTTTCAATTTTCTGTCCACATTTTACGTCTTTCACCAATGTCTAAAGCTTCGCTTTTTTCCCAGTTCACCCTGGCAGCCGATAAAACAGAGAACTTATTTGTTATCTCGGCCAGTCAACATCCTGCTAATTTCTAGTAAAAACAATCATATCATCAGCATAGGCAGATAAAGCCACTTTTTAATTAAAACCAGGTAAAACCAAACCGTGAACACTTGAACATATCTTTTGAAGGAGGGGTTTCAGGGAGAGCGCATAGAGCATCCCAGACAGCACGCCGCCCAGCCAAACACCTCTATGCACCTTAAAGGGAGCACACCAATCACATTAATGTTTAGCACACTCTCAATGCTGCTGTATATAACCTGGATCTTGCCCATCAGACCAATGCCAAACCCAAACCTCCCCATTGTTATCCAGAGGAAGCCTTATTTGATGTATTCAAACGCTTTTTCTTGATCTAATGCGATCAAGCCTGTTCTGAGATCCAAGGATTCGATGGAGACAGTAGATGAGTGGCTGAGATCTCGCGAGAGGTGTGCGTAAGTAAAAATGGCAGTATGCATATAGTATTAATCTGATCCACCCAGGAAAAAACACGGCAATAATTGAAAATTAAATGAAATAAGGTTAAGGTTAAATATTAACAATTGTCTCATATTTCACAATAAAACAAACTGGACGAGGAGACCTTCACTAGCATTGAGAGTTACCTTGACGGGTGTTTTGACAGCATCGTAATGGGGAAGCCAAAATGTACCACAAGCACAAACACACCATCAACAAAATGCTCCCGTTCAAGTACAACCAGCGTTGCTTCCACAATATCTCCAGAAAGGAGCTACAGCGACGTCCTGGAATCCATAGATAAAAAGCTAACTTAGCCTGTATCCCCGTCTTGCCTTGGTAAAAGTTCTACACAAGGAATTTCAAGCCCTGAGATAGTTGCTGGAATACAGCCAAGTATGAATCGCTGAGGGAAAAAGCCAGGAAGCTCACCGAGGGGATAAATCAGTTGTCCGGTGAAAATAGTAAGAGGAAGGAATCCTCTCTGGAAATTCTCAAAGCATGAGAGATAACGTCATCTTTGCCGGCATCCCGGAGCAGAAAGAGGAGGATGCCGAGGATCAGTCTGCGAGTTCCTGTGGCAACAGCTGAAAATCCCAGCTGATGAGGGAACACATCACCTTCCACCGTGTTCAACGGCTCAGAGGTAAGAAGCCAATAAAACCTGATCTCGGCTGATTGAAGCTAAATTCGAGCAATACAAGCAAAAAGAGCAGGTCAGAGGTTGGGGCAGAGAGCTGTGAGAAACGGATTTCAGCGTCACTGACCGGTTTCCAAAGGAAATCCTTGATTGAAGGCGAGTTTTATTCCCAATCAGGAAGAAATACTTGACAGAGGGCGTCAGGGCTACAGTTTCTGCAGATATGCTTAGTTGTACGGGGATCAGAAGATCACGGTGATTAAATGTGTGCATGGTATGTTGGTTAGTCACGGCTAGGTTTATGGGTCGTGGGTTGTAACCGTTTTTCTTTCACCCCTTCTCACTCTCTGCACTTTGTTAATTCTCTCTCGTTCTTTGACTTATTCCTCTGCTTTCTTTCTGTGGATTGGACAATCACAAGCTCTTTAAACTACTACTCCAGAACTACAGGCCCATCTCAAACCTCCCCTTTATCAATAAGATTATTGAAAAAGCTGTATTTCAACAATTAAACACCTTCTTAACAACGACCAGCCACTTTGACGTATTCCAGACTGGCTTCCGTGCTCACCACAGTACAGAGACCGCCTTATTAAGGTGTTTAATGACATCCATATAAATACAGATTGTGGTAGAACCACCGTGCTGGTACTATTGGACCTCAGCGCAGCATTCGATACTGTCGATCACTCCATTCTGTTAGAGCGCCTGGAGAACTGGGTCGGCCTCTCTGGTACAGCACTCCACTGGTTTAAATCCTACTTAAAGGACAGGGACTTTTTTGTGTCAGTAGGTAACTTTACATCCCAGACGACAAAAAATTACATGTGGGGTTTGTCAGGATGCAGCTTGAAGGCTGCATGCTGAGCCTCTCTCCTTCTCTCTCGTTCCTGCGCAGCCTGATCGGTTCCACCTGACAGGCTGCAATTAACCCACAATTGCTTCCACCTGGTTCCACCGCTTTATAAGACTCACCTCTTTCTGTTCCTGTCGCCGGTCCATAGCGTTCACTCCCGTTCAGTTCCTGTCAGAGGTTTTTCTTTCCAACTGTGTTTTGTTTCAGTCACTGCCCAGCTCCAGCTCAGCTCTCAAGCCCACGCCGCTGCGGTTCTGGTCTCAAGCCCACGCCGGTGATGTTCTGGTCTCAGTTCCACGCCGCTGATGTTCTGCTTTCAAGCCCACGCCGCTGCGGTTCTGGTCTCAAGCCCACGCCGCTGCGGTTCTGGTCTCAGTTCCACGCCGCTGATGTTCTGCTTTCAAGCCCACGCCGCTGCGGTTCTGGTCTCAGTTCCACGCCGGTGATGTTCTGGTCTCAGTTCCACGCCGCTGATGTTCTGGTCTCAGTTCCACGCCACTGATGTTCTGCTTCCAAGTCCACGCCGCTCAAGTTCTGGTCTCAAGCTCAACGCCTCCGATGTTCCTCCCGGACAGTTACGTACACGCCTCCTGCCGGCCAGCTTCTGTGCTCTACACCCTCGTCAGCTGTAAGACTCTGGTTCCACGTCATTCACCTGCTACACTCTTCAATAAACTCACCCATAAGAACTGACTCTGTGTGTGCGTGCTGTGTCCGGGTTCATCCCAGAAAAATATCCTGACATTATGGACCGGCCAAGGGATGGACCCGAGCACGCACAGAGCCATGCACAGAAGTTGGCAGGGGCTGTGACGCCCGGTCTCTGGTTGTCTCGCCGGGGTCGCTGTGTTGCGACGCCCGGCCTCTGGTTGTCTCGCTTGGGTCGCCGTGCTGCGACGCCCGGCCTCTGGTTGTCTCGCTTGGGTCGCCGTGCTGCGACGCCCGGCCAATGACTCTGTTCCACGTTACGCTCTCCGTGAGACCCGCCTCTGACGCTGCCCAGCATATACAGACGTTGCTGCCCAGCGCCTTCTAGTTTCGGTTTCGGTTTTGAGTTACGTAAGGTTCCTTAGTTGTAGAATACTTCAGGGTTCTTTTTTTGATTTCTTAGAGTTTTTTTTAGGTTTGTTTTGTTGTGTTCTGGTTCGGCTTAATTTCCTCTCTAGCCCTGTATATTTTTACAGTTTTAGAGGAATGGTTTCTGCCTATCTTTGTTTGGGTTTAACCTTGGTTTAGGTTACTTAGGATTTTTTGGGGTTTTGAGTTTTGAGGGTTTTTTTAGCCTGGTTTTTCCAGCTTGGTCGTAGTGTTAGCTTTAAATCCTCCGAGTTTTGCTTTCAGTTCTTACCTTGGACTTCTGGAATTTCCCTGCGCTCTTATTTCTAGCTTTAGTTATCTATTTTTTTTCTCTAGTTTAGCTGTACTTGCCCTCATCTCCCTCTTTGCTTGTCTTATCGTTTTATTTTAGTGTTTTGTTCCCTTCAGGGTCTTCTAGTTTTTCAGGTTTAGACACTGTAGTCCCTGTCTCGACCCAGTAGTTCCTGTCTCGACCCAGTAGTTCCTGTCTCGACCCAGTAGTTCCTGTCTCGACCTAGTAGTTTCTGTCTCAACCCTGTAGTCTCTGTCTGGCCCTGCCGCTCTAGTCTTAGTTCTGTATTTGTTAAGTTTTGTTGCTTTACCCTTGAGTGTCTGTGTGTCGTTGCTGGCGCCGCAGGTTACTGCCAGAGCTCTCTGGCACGCCTGGCCGGTTGCTGTCTAGCTCACCCTCTGGTTCCTGGCGTTTACGTTTTCCTCGGTTCCCTGGCGTGTTAGGACGCCCTCCGTTCGGTTCCCTGGCGTGTTAGGACGCCCTCTGTTCGTGTTCCCTGGCGTGTTAGGACGCCCTCTGTTCGTGTTCCCTGGCGTGTTAGGACGCCCTCTGTTCGTGTTCCCTGGCGTGTTAGGACGCCCTCTGTTCGTGTTCCCTGGCGTGTTAGGACGCCCTCTGTTCGTGTTCCCTGGCGTGTTAGGACGCCCTCTGTTCGTGTTCCCTGGCGTGTTAGGACGCCCTCCGTTCGTGTTTTCTGGCGTGTTAGGACGCCTTCGTTCTTGCTTCCCCTGACGTTCCCATACGTCAGTTCTTTCCCCAGGGGTAACCATACACCAGTTGTGCTCCAGCGTTTCTATACGCTGTAGAGCCCTAGTGTCATGGCCCGCCTGTACCTTTCTCTGGCGTTTCCACACGCCCGTCCTCTTCCCTGGCTTTTCTGTATGCTAGTTGTGTTCCACCGTTTCCGTACGTTGTTGAACCCTAGCATAACAGTACGCCTATACTTTCCCCTTGGCGCTGTGTGCGGCCGTTTCGCCCCGGCGTTTCCCTCACGCCCCGGCGAGTTACTTCCCTTGCGCCCCGACGGTTCCCTCACGCCCCGGCGATCTCGTCCCTTGGGCCCCAGCGCTCCCCTCACCCTCCGGCGTACCTTCCCCTTGGCGTTCCCATACGCCCGTTCCTTGCTCTTGGCGTTTTCGCACGCCCGTTCCTTACCCCCGGCGTCTCTGTACGTTAGTGGTGCTCCAGCGTTTCCTTGCGCTGTTGAGCTCCGACGTGTCAGTCCGCCTGTCCTTACCCCCTTGGCGTTCCCATACGCCCGTTCCTTGCCCTTGGCGTTCCCATACGCCCTTTCCTTGCCCTTGGCGTTCCCATACGCCCGTTCCTTGCCCTTGGCGTTCCCATACGCCCGTTCCTTGCCCTTGGCGTTCCCATACGCCCGTTCCTTGCTCTTGGCGTTTTCGCACGCCCGTTCCTTGCTCTTGGCGTTTTCGCACGCCCGTTCCTTGCTCTTGGCGTTTTCGCACGCCCGTTCCTTTCCCCCGGTGTCTCTGTACGTTAGTTGTGCTCCAGTGTTTTCTTGCGCTGTTGAGCTCTGACGTGTCAGTCCGCCTGTCCTTTCCCCCTTGGCGTTTCATACGCCTGTTACCTTCCTTAGCGCTGCCATTGGCCCGTTCCTCTCCTTTGGCGCTGTCGTGCGCCCGTTCCTACCCTTTGGCGCTGTGGTGCGCCCGTTCCTTCCCCTTTGGCGCTGTGGTGCGCCCGTTCCTTCCCCTTTGGCGCTGTGGTGCGCCCGTTCCTTCCCCTTTGGCGTTGTGTACGCCGGTTCCTTCCCCTTTGGCGTTGTGTACGCCGGTTCCTTGGCGTTTCCGTACGCCGGTTCCTTGGCGTTTCCGTACGCCGGTTCCTTGGCGTTTCCGTACGCCCGTTCCTTGGCGTTTCCGTACGCCCGTTCTTTCCCCCGGCGCTGTCAAGCGCTCGCTCTTTCCCCCGGCGCTGTCAAGCGCTCGTACCTTTCCCCCGGCGCTGTCAAGCGCTCGTACCTTTCCCTGATGTGCTGCGCCCTAATTGTGCTCTGGCACATCAGTGTTATCTAGTCCCTTTGGTTCCCCGTGTTCTCTGGTCCCTTTGGTTCCCCGTGTTCTCTGGTCCCTTTGGTTCCCCGTGTTCTCTGGTCCCTTTGGTTCCCCGTGTTCTCTGGTCCCTTTGGTTCCCCGTGTTCTCTGGTCCCTTTGGTTCCCTGTGTTCTCTGGCCCCTTTGGTGTTTGCTGGCTCTTTGGTCTTTCAGTTTTGACTCTTGCCCGCCTTCCTAGGCCCCCTCCACCCACCCAGCGTGGAGATTCTGGGCCGTCCGGTGTCCGGCCTTGGGGGGGGGGGGTACTGTCAGGATGCAGCTTGAAGGCTGCATGCTGAGCCTCTCTCCTTCTCTCTCGTTCCTGCGCAGCCTGATCGGTTCCACCTGACAGGCTGCAATTAACCCACAATTGCTTCCACCTGGTTCCACCGCTTTATAAGACTCACCTCTTTCTGTTCCTGTCGCCGGTCCATAGCGTTCACTCCCGTTCAGTTCCTGTCAGAGGTTTTTCTTTCCAACTGTGTTTTGTTTCAGTCACTGCCCAGCTCCAGCTCAGCTCTCAAGCCCACGCCGCTGCGGTTCTGGTCTCAAGCCCACGCCGGTGATGTTCTGGTCTCAGTTCCACGCCGCTGATGTTCTGCTTTCAAGCCCACGCCGCTGCGGTTCTGGTCTCAAGCCCACGCCGCTACGGTTCTGGTCTCAGTTCCACGCCGCTGATGTTCTGCTTTCAAGCCCACGCCGCTGCGGTTCTGGTCTCAGTTCCACGCCGGTGATGTTCTGGTCTCAGTTCCACGCCGCTGATGTTCTGGTCTCAGTTCCACGCCACTGATGTTCTGCTTCCAAGTCCACGCCGCTCAAGTTCTGGTCTCAAGCTCAACGCCTCCGATGTTCCTCCCGGACAGTTACGTACACGCCTCCTGCCGGCCAGCTTCTGTGCTCTACACCCTCGTCAGCTGTAAGACTCTGGTTCCACGTCATTCACCTGCTACACTCTTCAATAAACTCACCCATAAGAACTGACTCTGTGTGTGCGTGCTGTGTCCGGGTTCATCCCAGAAAAATATCCTGACAGGGTTCCCCAAGGGTCCATCCTGGGTCCCCTCCTCTTCAATATCTACATGCTCCCCCTAGCTCAGATAATAAAAAATAACAACATCAGCTACCATAACTATGCAGATGACACACAGCTTTACATCACCATGTCACCAGGTGACTATAAACCAGTTCAAGCACTGAGTAAATACCTAGAAGAAATCAATGCCTGGATGTGCCAGAATTTTCCTCAGTTGAATAAAAACAAAACAGAAGTAATAATTTTTGGATCAATAGAGGAGAGATCAAAAGTTAGCACACAGCTTCAGTCGCTTCAGCTAAAAACCACTAATCAGGCCCGAAACCTGGGTGTAGTGATGGACTCAGACCTGAACCTTCAAAAGCATCTAAAGACAATTACAAGGTCGGCTTTCTATCACCTGAGGAACATTTCCAGGATTAAAGGACTAATGTCTCAGCAGGATCTGGAAAAACTAATCCATGCGTTTATTTTTAGTAGAATTGATTACTGCAACGGTGTTTTCACAGGTCTGCCTAAAAAGTGGATCAGACAGCTGCAGCTGATCCAGAACGCTGCTGCCCGCGTCCTCACTAAGACTAAGAAAGTAGAGCACATCACCCCAGTTCTAAAGTTATTACACTGGCTCCCTGTATCTCAGAGAATAGACTTTAAAATACTCCTATTAGTCTATAATTCCCTGAATGGCTTAGCACCTAAATACATCACAGACTTGTTATCAGTGTATAAACCCTCCAGACCACTCAGGTCCTCTGGCTACAGCCTTCTCTGCATACCTAGAACACGAACCAAACACGGAGAAGCAGCATTTAGTTCCTATGTTCCACTTGTAACTGTAAACTGTAAAAGTGCGGAAAGCAGCTCACTGCTGTCTGAAATTTCAGATGCTATAATGCCTCCATTTGCTGTCAGTGATCATGCTCCTGTTTCTTTAACCCTAATAAATAAAAAAAGTAACCCACAAAACAAAAGCTGGAGATTTAATACATGATTGCTCAAAGATTTAGAAGTTATCAAATATTTCAAAGAAGAGTGGGCTTCATACTTGGAGTACTATGATCTACCAGGTACATCAGTATCTACTCTCTGGGAGGCAGGAAAATCAGTAATGAGAGGTAAGATAAGTCCATTCTCTTCTCATAGAAATATAGAAAACAAAAAGATTCAGGAATTAGAAGAAAATTAAGTTACTAGAAGTGTCCCAGGAAGAAGGGTAGCTGAGTAAAATCCATAAAGTAAAATTAGAATTAAACAAATATTATGAAAAGCAAAATAAACTTTTAATACAAAGACTTCAAATAGAAAACTTTGAACATGGCAATGTCAGGAAGCTTCTTAGCTAATCAGTTAAAAGTAAAGAAAAACAACTATATTTTCAATTACATGTTATTCTGTGAATGCATTATTTGATCCTGAAAGTATAAACAACACCTTCTGGGATTTCTACAAATCCTTATACACATCACATATAACCCCATCAGATAACATTAATCAATTTCTGGATAAAATAACACTTGCTAAATTTGTCAAGCAAAAACCCTGGATTCAACAGTTGAAATTGACAACAGCTGAAAATCAGGAAGCTCTCAAAAGCATGCCCAATAAAAGATCCAGATGGATTTCCAGTGGAATTTTATAGAGAATTCTGGAATATTCTGGCACCAATGTTCCACAGAATGTTGCAGGAAACTCAGGCAAATTTCAGATTCCCAGCTAATATGAATTCTGCTACCATTAGTCTCCTGCTTGAGGCAGGTAAAGATCTTGTGTTTCCTACCAGCAATCGTCCCATATCCCTTATTAGCGTAGATACTGAAATAATCTGTATGTCATGATTTAGTTTTTTTTTTGCTTTTTTTCAGTTTTTTTTTTTTTGCTTTGGACTTTTTTGGACTTTTTTTCTATAAATTTGTCACCCCTCAGCGACCAGCCACTATCCAATCAGCTCAGCCACCAGTCAATTAGCCCACATAAACTCCACCTGCTGCCAGTAATTGCTTTCAACTCTGGTCACCTGTTCACCGGTTTACTTATACCTCCATTCATCAAGCCAGTCTCTTCCACTCATCAGGGATTGGGTTGCGGGGGTAGCAGCCCCAGTAGGGAGGCCCCGACATCCCTCTCCCCAGCCACTTGGGCCAGCTCCTCCGGGGGGAAACCCAAGGCGTTCCCAGGCCAGCCAAGAGACATAGTCCCTCCAGCATGTACTGGGTCTTCCTCTTGGTCTCCTCCCAGTGGGACGTGCCTGGAACACCTCATCAGGGAGGCGTCCAGGAGGCATCCTAACCAGAGCCACCTCAACTGGCTTCTCTCGACGTGGAATAGCAATGGCTCTACTGTGAGTCCTCACCAGATGACTGAGCTCCTCACTATCTCTAAGGGAGAGCCCAGACACACTACGGAGAAAACAAATTTTGGCCGCTTGTATCTGGGATCTCTTTCTTTCAGGCATGACTCAAAGCTCATGAGCATAGATAAGGGCAGGAATGTAGATCGACCGGTAAATCGAGAGCTTCGCCTTTTGGCTCAGCTCTCTCTTCACCACAACGGACCGGTACAGTGCCCGCTTTACAGCAGACGCAGCACCAATAAGCCTGTGGATCTCCAGTCCCCCTTTGTAATTAACGGGACCACCACCCCAGTCTGCCAATCCAGGGGAACTGCCCCCGATGTCCACGCAATGTTGCAGAGTCGCGTTAACCAACACAGCCCCACAACATCCAACATCTATACTTATACCTGCTTCAGCCAACTTTTTCCGGCCAACACGTCTCTACTCTTGTCATCTCATTTAGTGTGATGTGCCCTGCCTATATCAGTTCCTATGTGCTCTGCCAGCTGGACTCTTCTGTTAAATGATGTCTGTGTCTGCATCCAGCAGTTCTGCCTGTTTCCCCGTGAGTTCCAGTCGCTTGCTCTACCCGTTCTGGTCTTTCCCCAGTACACATCGCATGTTCTGGTCTGTTCACTGCCTGCATCAGCTGGTCTGCTCATCCCTTCCTGCCTGCATCAGTCATTATTCATCCTGTCAAGTTTGGTTCTGCTTGCCTGCCTCACCTGCCAAAACTCATCCCCTCACAGGGCAGTCATAAGTAGCCGGTCAACGGCAGCAAATCGCCGTCTATAGCAGCTCTTGCCACCACCTACATTTTCCCGATTATACATCCCAAAAATCACCTTTGCAACCAGTGATTGAGTTCCTTATTCCAACCGAGATGCTACTTTTCCAATCAAACACAGATATCAACGTCGATGGGCGCTGCCATCTTGAAATGTAGTTGCCGTTGTAAGGCAAATTCTGATTGGTTGACGCACACATAATTTGTTCCGTGTGCCTTGATTAGTCCTGACAGCACGTGATCACTAATTCTACAAAAATGGCGAGCAGGAAAAAGGTCTACATTGGATTCTTGGCTGCGTGGATCATCTTCTAAAAAGTCACAGGTGACTTTGCCAGGTTTGTATACGACAATGTGTTCGTCTCTAGTGCAACTGAAATTAAACTGTGAGATAAGAGATTTCGACAGCGATATGACTGAAATAAATTTAACATGTAAATTAAATTTCAAATTGAGACCCTGTATTTTTATCATAAATATTCGACTTTGTTCATGAAGAAATGTTACGATCATTTTTAGAACAGAACTGTGAATAATATTAGATTAATAGACCTACATGTATTGATCGTGTTGATTTCGAGCTTCATTTTTCAAAAAATTAGGATTTAAATTTTATTTTTTAAATTAATGATAGCACAATGAATAATATATTTCATTATTTATAGTTTCATAAGCCTGGCCTACTATAGGCTAAGGCTTATGGCTACACTGTCCTGCCCAGAGTCATTTTAACTAACAGTGACAAATGATTAGTGTTAGGCCTTATAAATATGACTAAAATTCAATACAAATATTTTTCATATTTTTCGAGGAGAGTCTCAACGGTCCCAGTCTGCCTCACTTGTCACTTCCTGTTGTTGCTGTGTGAACGACGTTTTTTTGCTCCGGGCTCTCTCGCTTTTTATCTTTAAACCTCTTTGCTGTAACATCTGTTTCCAAACATAAGCACTTTTAAAACATTTTCTGTGGCTGCTCATCACGTTGTGTTTCACACGGTTTGTTCTTTGGCGTGATAACAGGGCACTAGCCTAGCTTTAGCCTAGCGTTAGCCAGACCATAGCCTCATAATGTCTTCTCCGTCTCTGACTAAGTCTCCTATCTGCTGCTCTCTGTGTCAGATGTTCAGTTATTCCTCTGCCTCCTTTAGTGATAATGGTACATGTAATAAATGTAGTGTTTTTGTAACTTCGGAGGCAAGGGTGTCAGAATTGGAGACCCGGCTCCATGCTGTTGAAAAACCAGCTGATAGCCGCTCCTTTGCTAGCGCAGAGCCGCAAAGAGCAAACCAAAAGCAGTAGCACCCGAACAGCCTGGTAACCAGGCTGGCTGGGTGACGGTTTGTAGGAAGCATAGCTCTAGATCCCAGCCCCCAGATCACCACCAGTACGTTTGCGTTTCTAATAGATTTTCACCACTCAACGACGCACCCGCTGAGGAGCCGACCTTAATTATTGGCAGCGAAATGTGGCACTAAAGAAATCAAGGATCATAGTTAAATGCCTACCAGGGGCCAGAACGGGCGACAGAATCCTACCTAAAACTACTGGCTAAGGATAAGCGTAAATACCGCAAAATTGTTATTCACGCTGGCGGTAATGACACCTGGTCACGCCGATCAGGGGTCACCAAAGTTGGTGTTGCTTCGGTGTGTGGGTTTGCTAAAACAATGTTGGACTCTGTAATTTTCTCTGGTCCCCTGCCTGATCTGACCAGTGATGACATGTTTAGCCGCATGTCGTCATTCAACCGCTGGTTGTCTAGGTGGTGCCCAGAAAACAACGTGGGCTACATTGATAACTGACGAACTTTCTGGGGAAAACCTGGTCTGATCCGGAGAGACGGCATTCATCCCAATTTGGATGGTGCAGCTCTTCTTTCTAGGAATTCGGCCGGATTTATTAGTTCTCCTAAATGCTGACAACCCAGGGTCCAGACCAGGAAGCAGAGCCGTAGTTTACCACACCTCTCTGCAGCTTCTGTACTGTTACCCACCCATTATCCTATTGAGACGGTGTCTTTCCCACAGCCAAAACATAATGGATCAAAAACTGATCTAAAAGGAACAAATCATAAAAATCTAATTAAAATCCATATGGATCACCTTGAACCAAAAAATAAAATAATTAAATGTGGTCTATTAAATATAAGGTCTCTCCCTCCAAAGACTTTGTTAGTTAATGAATTGATTTCTGATGATCAGATTGATTTGTTTTGTCTCACAGAAACCTGGCTACAAGAGGACTACGTTAGTATAAATGAGTCAACTCCCTCCAATTATTCAAATTTCCACATTCCCAGATCTGTGGGAAGAGGAGGAGGAGTGGCAACCATCTTTCAGTCTGATTTATTAATTAGTCCCAGGCCAATTAATAACTACAGTTCTTTTGAACATTTAACCCTCAGTTTCCCTCATCCAAACTGCAAAGCAATAAAACCTCTTCTGTTTGTTGTTTTGTATCGTCCACCAGGCCCTTACACTCAGTTTTTGGATGAGTTGTCAGATTTCTTATCTGATTTGGTGTTAAATACTGATAAGGTTATTATAGTGGGTGATTTTAACATCCATGTAGACACAGAATGTGATAACCTAAGTGTAGCCTTTAAAACTATCCTAGATTCAATTGGTTTTGCTCAAAATGTGCATAAACCGACGCACTCTTGGCTCCATACTTTAGACCTTGTGCTGACATATGGCATTGATTGTGAAGAATTAACAGTATTTCCTCACAACCCTGTCCTATCTGATCATTTTTTAATAACATTTGAGTTTAATCTAACTGAGTTCTCCACCCCCAAAAGAGGGTTCCATTATAGTAGATCTTTATCGGATAATGCTGTATCAAAACTTAAAGAGTCTGTCCCCTTTTTAATATCCTGCGTATTGCAGAAATGCCCTGTAGATGGCAGCAATGTTGTTTCTTCCAATTCACAAATAGATGTCTTTGTAAACGGTATGACTTCGTCATTGCATTCTGCATTAGACAATGTAGCTCCCTTGAAAAAGAAGGTGATTATTCACAGGAAGCTGGCTCCTTGGTTTAATTCAGAGCTGCGTTCCTTGAAGCACAATGTTAGGAAATTGGAGAGAAAATGGCGCTCTACACACCAAAAGGAATCCTACCTAATCTGGAGGGACAGTCTATTGTTGTATAACAAGACCCTTTGCAGAGTTAGAGCAGCATATTTTTCATCATTAATTGAGGAGAATATGAATAATCCTAGATTTCTCTTCAGTACAGTTGCCAAACTTACCCAGAGCCACAGCTCTGTTGATCCATCCATTCCCTTAGCTCTTAGCAGTAATGATTTTATGGGATTCTTCATAAATAAAATTGATTCCATTAAAAATAAAATAATTGGCATCCTCCCAAACATGATTACCTCGTCCTCAGTAAGTGAGGCAGCATTGGAGGAATCCTTAGAACCTGCGCAGTGTCTGAACTGTTTAAAAGCAGTAGAGCTTTCTGAGCTATCTAAAATTTTAGCTTCATCTAAACCTTCTACCTGTATGTTAGACCCAATCCCAACCAAGTTGTTTAAGGAGGTATTCCCTCTGATCAGTGGTCCTATTTTAGACATGATTAATCTATCCTTGGTAAATGGATATGTACCACAGGCTTTTAAAGTAGCTGTTATTAAACCTTTACTTAAGAAACCATCTCTTGATCAAGATGAGTTGGTAAATTACAGACCTATATCTAATCTTCTTTTCTTATCTAAAATTCTTGAGAAAGTAGTTGCTAATCAACTATGTGAACATTTACAAAGTAATGACCTAATTGAGGAGTTTCAGTCAGGCTTTAGAGCTCATCATAGCACTGAAACAGCTCTGGTGAAGGTCACTAATGACATTCTCATGGCCTCAGATAATGGACTTGTGTCTATACTTGTCCTGTTAGATCTCAGTGCTGCATTTGATACAGTTGATCACAATATTCTCCTACAAAGACTTGAGCAAACTGTAGGGATTAAGGGAAAAGCATTAGGCTGGTTTAAATCTTATCTGTCGGACAGATTCCAGTTTGTTCATGTTAATAATAAATCTTCCTCAAACTCTAGGGTCACTTGTGGAGTACCACAGGGTTCAGTCCTTGGACCAATTCTATTTACTATATATATGCTTCCGATTGGCAAAATTATCAGACAGCATGGGATTAATTTCCACTGTTATACTGATGACACTCAGCTATATTTATCCATAAATCCTGATGAATCCAATCAGTTACTTCGACTGCAGTCATGTCTTGATGACATCAAAAGCTGGATGACTTTAAATTTCCTGCATTTAAATTCTGACAAAACCGAAGTTGTAATCTTTGGGCCAGAGTCTTCAAAAAATAAAGTTCTTAATCAATCACTTTATCTGGATGGCATTAACTTGGCCTCTGGTAATAAAGTTAAAAATCTTGGTGTTGTTTTCGACCAAGACATGTCATTTAAATCCCATATTAAACAGGTTTCCAGAGTTTCCTTTTTTCACCTCAGGAATATCGCCAAAATTAGAAACATTCTGTCCAGGGGTGATGCTGAAAAACTAGTCCATGCATTTGTTACTTCAAGGCTGGACTATTGTAATTCTTTACTATCAAGAAGTCCACAAAATGCAGTTCAAAGTCTTCAGCTGATCCAAAATGCTTCCCTTGATTGGCTTCCTGTTAAATCAAGAATAGAATTTAAAATTCTTCTTCTAACGTATAAAGCCCTTAATAATCAAGCTCCATCATATATCAGAGCTCTGATTACCCCGTATGTTCCTAACAGAGCACTTCGCTCTCAGAATTTAGGTCTGCTGGTGGTTCCTAGAGTCTCTAAAAGTAGAATGGGAGGCAGATCCTTTAGCTATCAGGCTCCTCTCCTGTGGAACCAACTCCCAGTTTTGGTCTGTGAGGCAGACACCCTGTCTACTTTTAAGACTAATCTTAAAACTTTCCTTTTTGACAAAGCTTATAGTTAGAGTGGCTCATGTTACCCTGAGCTACCTCTGTAGTTATGCTGCTATAGGCTTAGGCTACTGGAGGACATCAGGGCCTATTTTTCTCACTCTACTGATTTCTACTGTTCTCCAGTCTACTGTTCTCCAGTTTTGCATTGCATTACATTGAAATGACTGTTTTCATTTCAGCTTTTAACTTTTTGCTCTCTATCGTTTTTTTTCATAGTAGGCACACCTGGTCTGACGTTCTGTTAACTGTGACATCATCCAAGGAAGACAGATCACCTGCTATTACCATCTAATATAGAACAGATTACTGGATCAATGTTTGCTTCTATGCTTTTTTGTCTGTCTTGTTGTGTCTCTGCTCTGTCTTCTGTAACCCCCAGTCGGTCGAGGCAGATGACCGTTAATACTGAGCCCGGTTCTGCTGGAGGTTTTTCCTTCCCGCTAATGGGTGGTTTTTCTTTCCGCTGTCGCTTCATGCTTGCTCAGTATGAGGGATTGCTGCAAAGCCATGGACAATGCAGACGACTCTCCCTGTGGCTCTACGCTTCTTCAGGAGTGAATGCTGCTTGTTGGGACTTTGAAGCAATCAACTGGTTCCCTTATATAGGAAATTTTTGACCAATCTGTATAATCTGACTGATTCTGACTTTGTAAAGTGCCTCGAGATGACATGTTTCACGAATTGGCGCTATATAAATAAAATTTCATTGAATTGAATTGATTGCTCTTCCTCCCCCGCCTCTCGCCCATTGACAGCTGGAGATGGGCACCAGCAAGCCTCGCGACCCCATCAGGGATAGTCAGAAAATGGATGGATGGATGGATTGCTCTTCCTGCTGCTCTTTTAACACAAACTGCAGCAGGAATTACAGATGGCTACAAGCTGTGAATGAAGCCAAAACAGCTCCGCGGAAGGCGCGTTTAAACTGAGCTCTGAATGGACAATGCTATGAACAGATCATCCGCGGCCCACATAGCCCATTCTTATTTTTATGGGTGAGAAATGCTATTTGTGGCGTGTGTGCATGTGAAGTCAGGGAAATGTGTGTGTCTGTCACACGGTCATTGCGTGAGAGTTGAGAGCTCTGTGTTTGTGTAACGTTACGATTAAACTCAAGATAATGAAAACGTTGTCCGCAGGAGACGCCCTGACACATAATTTCTGGTCAATTATTATTAATTTGGTGGTTTAATCCTAAATTACCAATTTGGGCTTTTAAAATTTCCCAGAGAAATAATTGCATTAATAAAATCAAATGTCCCTAAGGTATCAATTTTACTGAGTAAATCATTCTATAAAATGTTATTTTATCTAAAAATGTTTTGTTTGACTCAGGATTTGCATTGTGAATGGATTGAAACACGTCCCAAATGTTATTTTAAATTAGTCAAGCTAATTTCTTTCCTTTTTGTGCTAATTTGTTTAATTTAATTATATATATATATATATATATATATATATATATATATATATATATATATATATATATATATATATATATTCTTCAATCACTTGACTCCTGACTATAAGTTACTACTGTCAATAGCTATGTTTACATGGACAAAAGTAATCGGAACTAGAAAAAGCTATTCCTGTGTAACAGCGAGTGAGAATGCTAATCTGCTGAATGATTTGAGCAGATGCAGAAGATCCCTGCAGAAGAGAAAAAGTAGCTAAAAAACATTGAAGTCAGATTTGAAGAATTTGAAAAAAATTAAGAATTTGAAGGGATTTGAAAAATTTGAAGGAATTTAAAGAATTTGAAAATACTAAGGAATTTGACTTTTTTTTTAAAGAATTGGAAGAATGTGAAGAATTTGAAGCAATTTGCATTGATTTCAATGGGAGCAGCCAAAAGAATTGCACAAAAAGTAAAATATTTTAAAAAAGTGTAAAAGTTAGCATAACCATGAGATATAGCAGGCATGCCGGGAACGAGCCGAACGTTTTGATACCAAAACTGTTGAAATCGGTTGAAGTATGCGGGAGTAGTTAGACGCCAACGGAATAATAATAATAAAGAAAAACAGGAAAACAATACAGCATTTTCACTAATAAAGGGCCGTCTGGAATGAAAATGCGTCATGCAAACAAGCCAACTGGAATATTGTGATCGGATTAACCTAAACTGGAACGCAATTGTATTCCGAATCAGAGGAATTGTTTATGCCAATTAATAATCCGATCGAAATGCTTGTAAACTCGTATCAGGATCAAGTTATTCCGTCTGTGGCAAGCTGACCTGAGTGCAACATGCTCTTCCAATACAACCTTTCCATTTGAAATATATATGCTTATATATACACATTTGGCCAAATAGAAAATTGACTATAAATACACTGTATCACAGCCTCTTAGCTATATATATATATATATATATATATATATATATATATATATATATATATATATATATATATATATATATATATATATAAATTCATGGCCAAAAGTGTTGAGAATGATTCAAATGTTAATATTTACAAAGTCTACTGCTTCAGTTTTTATAAAGGCAATTTGCATATACTCCAGAATGTTAATGTCAGGTCTAAGCACCTAGAACATCATACAAACAGGGAAAGAAAGACACAAAGACAATTAGTTTAGTTTCATTCTCGAGGAGAGTAGGAAGAAGACCGCACAGTTACAATCTCCAACCCACTCTGCCGGTCTCAACGTTCTCCTCGATTTTATTAAGAAAGGGGCGTGTCCCTAGTTACAATGACTGAGGCTGTACTGAGGGGTGAGGGAACAGATAGTTACAGCCTCAGATGTCAACAAAGATACACAGCTGAGTAATCACGTTCAGTCAGCACATAATCTTGTAGCTGAGTCTTCTAGTTTCAGGAAGGGAAGAAACAGAGTCTCTTCTGGTTCTTCACAGGGGACACAATTAAGCTATCATGTGAGTAATATGATTATATCAGAAGCTTACATTACTACATCATAACAAGATAAATTGGTTAATGAAGTATAAACATTAATCCCAACAGTTATAAAGAGTGACCAGCGTAACAGTAATTAATTGCAAAGTCAATATTTGCCTAGAAAATGAACTTTATCCCCCAAAACGCATTTCAACGTCATTGCAGCCCTGCCTTAAAAGGACCAGCTAACATGGTTTCAGTGATTGCTCCATTAACACAGGTGTGGGTGGTGATGAGGACAGGGCTTGAGATCAATCTGTCATGATTAAGTAACAATGACACCACTGGACACTTTAAAAAGAGGCTGGTGCTTGGCATCCCTATCTATTTTTAAGACTAATGTTAAAACTTTCCTTTTTGACAAAGCTTATAGTTAGAGTGGCTCATACCCTGAGCTATCTCTATAGTTGTGCTGTGATAGGCCTAGGCTGCTGGAGGACATCAGGGTCTAATTTTCTCACTCTACTGATTTCTACTGTTCTTCAGTCTACTGTTCTCCAGTTTTGCATTGTATTACATTGAAATGACTATCGTCATTTCAGCTTTTAACTTTTTGCTCTCTCTCTTTTTCTTCATAGTAGGTACACCTGGTCTGGCGTTCTGTTAACTGTGACATCATCCAGAGAAGACGGCTCACCCGCTACTACCATCTAATGTAGAACAGATTACTAGATCAATGTGTGCTTCTGTGCTTTTTTGTTTCTCTTGTTGTGTCTCTGCTCTGTCTTCTGTAACCCCAGTCGGTCGAGGCAGATGACCGTTCATACTGAGCCCGGTTCTGCCGGAGGTTTTTCCTTCCCGTTAATGGGTGATTTTTCTTCCCACTGTCGCTTCATGCTTGCTCAGTATGAGGGATTGCAGCAAAGCCATGTACAATGCAGATGACTCTTCCTGTGGCTCTACGCTTCCCCAGGAGTGAATGCTGCTTGTCGGGACTTTGATGCAATCAACTGGTTTCCTTATATAGTACATTTTTGACCAATCTGTATAATCTGACCCAATCTGTATAATATGATTGAACTTGACTTTGTAAAGTGCCTTGAGATGACATGTTTCATGATTTGGCGCTATATAAATAAAATTGAATTGAATTGAATCATTGTTTATCTTCTGTGAACCATGGTTATCTCTAAAAAAACACGTACAGTCATCATTGCACTGCACAAAAATGCCCTAACAGGAAAGAGAATTGCAGCTAGAAAGATTGCACCTCAGTCAACAATCGCATCATCAAGAACTTCAAGGAGAGAGGTTCCATTGTTGCCAAAAAGGCTCCAAGGCGCCCAAGAAAGACTAGCAAGCGCCAGGAGCGTCTCTTAAAAGTGTTTCAGCTGCGGGATCGGGCTACCAGCAGTGCAGAGCTTGCTCAGGAATGGCAGCAGGCAGGTGTGAGTGCATCTGCACGCACTGTGAGGCGGAGACTCTTGGAGCAAGGCCTGGTCTCAAGGAGGGCAGCAAAGAAGCCACTTCTCTCCAGGAAAAACATCAGGGACACACTGATATTTTGCAAAAGGTACAGGGAGTGGACTGCTGAGGACTGGGGTAAAGTCATTTTCTCTGATGAATCCCCTTTCCCATTGTTTGGGACATCTGGAAAACAGCTTGTTTGGAAAAAACGAGGTGAGCGCTACCACCAGTCTTGTCTCATGCCAACTGTAAAGCATCCTGAAACCATTCATGTGTGGGGTTGCTTCTCAGCCAAGGGAGTCGGCTCTCTCACAGTCTTACCTAAAAACACAGCCATGAATAAAGAATGGTACCAGAATGTTCTCCGAGAGCAACTTCTCCCAACCGTCCAAGAGCAGTTTGGTGATGAACAATGCCTTTTCCAGCATGATGGAGCACCTTGCCATAAAGCAAAGCTGATATCTAACTGGCTCAGGGAACAAAACATAGAGATTTTGGGTCCATGGCCTGGAAACTCCCCTGATCTTAATCCCATTGAAAACTTGTGGTCAATCATCACGAGACGGGTGGAAAATGAAAACCTAGGAATTCTGACAAAATGCAAGCATTGATTGTGCAAGAATGGACTGCTATCAGTCAGCATTTGGTCCAGAAGTTGATTGAGAGCATGCCAGGGAGAATTGCAGAGGTCCTGAAGAAGAGGGGTCAACACTGCAAATATTGACTTGCTGCATTAACTCATTCTGACTGTCCTTAAAAGCTTTTGTTACTCATAATATGATTGCAATTGTATTTCTGTACGTAGGTGATGACATCTGACATACACACATGAAAACCAGAGGGCAGCAGATCATGTGAAAATATAATATTTGTGTCATTCTCAATACTATTGGCCATGACTGTATATATTGCGATTATCTCGTGTTTCCATGACCTGCCCTGTGAAATGACTTGTTGATTAGATTTAGGCATAGACTTTGATTTGCAATATAATGTCACATTTTGGCAATATGTTATATATATAGTAGCAGAATCCTACTACAGAATTCTGCCACATTTAGATTTGTTTTACCCTCATCTGTTGAGTTCAGACTGAGCACAGATATGTGCAGGTTTGTTTTACACTGCTACTTCTGATGAGAAGCTCATCATCTAAAAAAACTGCTAAAAGTTTACTTTTACTTTTATGTTACAAAAAATAATAAGTATATCTATCTACTAAGATCTGTGCTCTGACTCCTGAGCTTTATTAGTTGGTAGACTCAATATTTTTGTCTGGAGGTAACAACATGTACAGACACATAATAACGCAATTTGCAAAACTAAGGGAATGTATTTCTTTAAACACATCAAATCAAAAATAAGCAAATACAATCATTATGTTACCATACATACACATGAAAGTATCCCAATCTTAAAATGTCTTGGCACAACCTATGTGCTTCAGCAACAGTTTGTATGCTTAGTCATACAATGATAGGCTGTCAAAGTAGTGCGTCCGCCATTACTGTCCGTCTCTATGGATCTTTGTCTTCGATGCGCGTGCGTAAAACTGAGTTTCAAAGAAGAAAAACAAAACAATAACGAAGAATATCTGTCAGTAAAACAACCTTGAGGTCATTAAATAAATGGACAGAACATCCCACCCAACCTGACCGAATAAAACAGAGAACAGTCTGTTTCCGCCATTACTAACCATTGTTTACGCTCACACACACACACACACACACACACACACACACACACACACACACACACACACACACACACACACAAAGGATGAAAGGTTTGTGCAGTAACAACGTTGAAAAGCTGTTGGTAGAATTTCATTACTTCATTACATTAATATTAAATGCGTTTCTGGTGTTTACGAAGGAACAAAAATATCCTCCGTGGAACTAATTTAATGCTTGACAGACAATACATATTCATCCGCGACTACATGAGTGTCAAAAACACGGGAGTACCCGGATGGACTGTCATGGCCGCCGTCGCTGTGGTTCCTCGGAGAAGAGAGGAGGAAGGCTGATGTTTTGTTGTGTGTGCTTTTCATGCCTGACCTTCTTCAACAATGCTGCACGTTTTTGAGAAACAGCCCGATCTCCATTCGACTTAATAGTAAGCACAAACGTATTTTTCAGAACTTTGAATGTTTGTTTTGGTGAAAGCTGTATTTAGGTGTACTATATAAGTGCTGATTAAAGTCGTTAGTTTCAGGTTGTCGCAGAGTGGCAGCTTGTTTCATGAGCCGTTGTAGAAACAGGAGCAGTTCAGTAAAAATGTGGCCGCAGTGCTGGATGGCTGTGTTCATCCCGGAGTTTTCCCGTGATGCAGTCTTCACCTGAAGTAAAGTTACAGGGGAACAGGTCCTATGGACAAGTGAACTCCATTACGGAAACATTTTGCCAAGAGGCTATGGTACAGCTTTGTACTTACAGTCCATTTTCTGTTGGGCTAAATGTAAACTAGCTGGGGTTCTAACTCGCTGTGGCTTTCAGTCAGCACAACTTTTCCTGCTGATCCTTGTTAACGTTCCAATGAGAACGGTGTGGCCGGTAGCTGCCTACCTTCGACAACCTCTGGTGTTCACTTGTGCTTGGCTCACTGTCACCACTCTGCTGAATTACACATTGTTCAAGCTGAACAGGAATATTTGATATGTTGCACATTAGCTATCTGACATGAATCTAGTCCGTTCTGTTCATTCTGAGCCAAAAGTCATAGCTTAAAGGGTCACTTCAGCTGTTTATATTTGTTATTGACCCCGTTGAATTTGGCTTATGTAGTTCGGCTCTGTTTGTACAAACCAGCAGTATTTCCTTTTTGTTTCTAAGGTTGCTCTAACATGATTCACAAGTTTTATTAGCAGTTCTAGTACTAAAACAATTTGTTGATTGATATTAAAAAAAAGCCTACGTTTTGTCTTCACCTTGTTATTCTTGGTTTCAGCTTTTTCAGAAAAGACTGTTTCATTTGCCTCTCAACATGTAAAAGCTAAGTCATAACAGTTCACCAAGTCATAAAATACTTAATACTTAGTTACTCGCAGACTCTACAGCCTGCATAAAATGCTGCTGGTCATCATACTCCTCTAATCTTGTTTGAAATTCATAAAAATAGGTTCTGTAGCATAAGGTTTTTAGTGTTATCCCCACAAAATTAAAGGGCATTTCAAATTGTATACCAAATAAATGAATCAGCTCAGCTGGCAAAGGATAAAATCTAACTTGATAAATTTGCTGAGATATATATTAGTTAAGTTAAATAGTTCAACCATGAAAAATATTTTAATTGGAGAGTTTAGTTTTAAGGTGGGTTGTGTTGGGGGGGGGGTTAGAAATGGAATTGAATGCAGCAGAAAACATCTCTTTGGTGAATGAGATGAGTTTTCTTTTTTAGTAATCTATAGGGCAAAGACTCTGGGGAATTTTAACCATCTTTAATCAACACACTGGGAAAAAATGGCACTAAAATTTTAAGTGAGAATTTTTGGCTCGAAATAAGCAAAAAAAATCTGCCAATGGAACATGGTAAATTTTGCTTGACAAGATTTCTAGAAATAAGACATTTTACAAAATCTTGAAAATAGCCACAAAAACTAATTTTGACTAAAAATGTACTGCAATTGAGAAATTTTAGATCTTGTAATAAGCTTGAGGTGCTTTAAAGTAGTGTCCTTCCCCTCAAATGTAGCACTTTTTTTTTTTTACCTTACATGTCATCTTGTTTTAAGATGTATACAACTCATTCTTAGTCACACAATTGTGGCAATGATCTAGATTCAGGTATAAAATCCACTTAAAACAAGATTAGAATATTTTATGTTTAATGTTTTAAAACAAAATAATCTCAAATGAAGTATTTCTGACTAGCAGACTGCAAAAGTAATCTAAATACAAGTAATATTTTCTTGAACTGAGTGTATTTGCCCTGAAATTGAGTAAGATTATCTGTCACTAAAATTAGTCGTTTTTCTCTTTAAAATTATCATGCATTTGAAATAAGATAATGTAGCTGTTTTTTCTTAAGTTAAATGTGAAAAAACCGTATTCTATTAGAAAACTGCTCAAATTAAGGTCAAATACAATTATATCAAGAAAATTATAACTCCTTTTTACTTTGTGCAGTGCTTGAAGAAGTGTTTTCACAGGATTATACCTCCTCCAACCAATTTGATATAAGATAAAAAACTAAATAAAACTATTCTTTGACTTGAACACATTTAGTTTGCTTTCAGTATTCAGTACAAGAACACATACTGATATACTGCCTTTTACAACTGCTTAGTCAGTTTACTCTTACATATTTTAGGGACACCCATAACAAAATACTAATTTTTAACTATACAAAAAAATAGTGTTTGGGAGCCACTGTGTTAAACAGTCATAACTTAAAAATTTTCAAATCACTGCATTATTGAAACAGAAAAATACAAGTGAAGTGGCTACAGTTATAACATTGGCTAATATGTTCACAATGCAAACTTGCAAACAGATTGTTTCATGTTCAAACATGTTCAGGTCATGGGGAGATAGAACGCTCTACCTTAACGCACATGACCATTAACCTTACTGGCCACTTCCATTCAGCCATGCTCGCTTATAGGATAATGTGAGATCTCTCTCGTGGATTTTGTCCAAAAGAACCTCTGTCTGTATGAGTGAGAGCAGAGTAGCCACACATCTTGTGTAGGTAAGATGCAGTGTATAATAGTAAGCCATAAGGTATAAAACCCCCTCATCAAGCTTGTCTTTGGGAAATGTTGTTACTGGCACATCTCCTACCACAAGCAGGCAGTTGGACGAACACACAGTCAGGATTGGACAGGAGAGAGGGCGCTTCTTTAAGTAGGTATCAGGATAGTCATTTTCCTTAGGATATCTGCAATTTTTTTTGTCAGTAAGATACATGATTTAAGAATCACTTTATTCCTATTCCGGGGTTATGGAAAGGAGGGTCTGTCGAATCTCTGATTCAGGGAGAGCAGTGTGGTTTTCGTCCTAGCTGTGGAACACTGGATCAGCTCTACACCCTCAGTAGGATCCTGGAGGGTGCATGGCATTTTGCCCAACCAGTCTACATGTGCTTTGTGGATCTGGAGAAGGCATTCAACCGTGTCCCTCGAGGGGTCCTGTGGGGGGTACTCCGGGAGTATGGAGTACCGGGCCCTTTAATAAGGGCTGTCAGGTCTCTGTATGACCGGTGTCAGAGTCTGGTCCGCATTGCCGACAGTAAGTCGGACTCATTTCATTTCATCTCATTTCCAGTGAAGAGTTGGGCTCCGCCAAGGTTACCCTTTGTCACAGATTCTGTTCATAACTTTTATGGACAGAATTTCTAGACGCATCCAAGGTGTTGAGGGGATCCGTTTTGGTGGCCTTAGGATCGCGTCTCTGCTATTCGTGGATGACTTGGTCCTATTGGCTTCATCAGGGCGTGATCTACAGCTCTCACTAGAGCGGTTCGCAGCCGAGTGTGAAGCGGCCGGGATGAGAATCAGTGCCTTCAAATCCGAGACCATGGTCTTGGGCTGGAAAAGGGTAGAGTGCGTCCTCCGGGTGGGGGAGGATATGCTGCCCCTAGTGGAGGAGTTTAAGTATCTTGGGGTCTTGTTCATGAATGAGGGGAAGATGGAGCGGGAGATTGACAGGCGGATTGGTGCGGCGTCTGCTGTGAAGCGGCCGCTGCACCGGTCCACTGTGGTGAAGAGAGAGCTGAGCCAAAAGGCGAAGCTCTCGATTTACCGGTCGATCTACGTTCCTACCCTCATCTATGGTCACCAGCTTTGGGTCGTGACCGAAAGAACGAGATCCCAGATACAAGCGGCCGAAATGAGTTTTCTCCGTAGTGTGTCTGGGCTCTCCTTTAGAGATAGGGTGAGGAGCTCAGTCATCCGGGGAGGACTCAAGAGTATAGCCGCTGCTCCTCCACGTAGAGAGGAGCCAGTTGAGGTGGCTCGGGCATCTGGTCAGGATGCCTCCATGGTGAGGTGTTCCGGGCACCTCCCACCGGGAGGAGACCAAGAGGAAGACCCAGGACATGCTATGTTGACATGTGGCCTGGGAACGCCTTGGGATTCCCCCGGAGGAGCTGGCTCTAGTGGCTGGGGAGAGGGACGTCTAGGCCTCCCTACTGAAGCTGCTACCCCCGCGACCCAACCCCGGATAAGCTGAAGACGATGGATGGATGGATGGATGGATGGATGGATGGATGGATCAAGAAAAAAAAAAGATATAAGATCACACTATCATTTATAAAAAGATGGTCTATATTGCTTTATAATTATACTTTATAAATACCAGAAGGTTACTTTTCAGCTGTCTCATATTTATTTACAGCTGTTTGTTAAAACATTTACCTGTGAGACATTTGGGATAAAACCTTGATTTGGAGAAGCCTTTTCATAATTACCTTAGGAAAAGAAAAACATATTGAGATAAATATTGTATATTGACAATTAGCCTAAAAATATCAACATATCTTTAGTCCATATTGCCCAGCCCCACTAGTTTGGGTTGGTTTTTTCTTAATGGGATAACACAGGCAACAAAATACACAAGGTAATCTGAGACCATAAACATGGAACTAGAAAAAAATGTCTTTAAAAAACAACTTAACTGTGACATCATCCAGAGAAGACGGCTCACCCGCTACTACCATCTAATGTAGAACAGATTATTAGATCAATGTGTGCTTCTGTGCTTTTTGTCTCTCTTGTTGTGTCTCTGCTCTGTCTTCCGTAACCACAGTCGGTCGAGGCAGATGACCGTTCATACTGAGCCCGGTTCTGCCGGAGGTTTTCCTTCCCGTTAATGGGGAGTTTTTCTTCCCACTGTCGCTTCATGCTTGCTCAGTATGAGGGATTGCAGCAAAGCCATGTACAATGCAGACGACTCTCCCTGTGGCTCTACGGTTCCCCAGGAGTGAATGCTGCTTGTCGGGACTTTGATGCAATCAACTGGTTTCCTTATATAGGACATTTTTGACCAATCTGTATAATCTGACCCAATCTGTATAATATGATTGAACTTGATTTTGTAAAGTGCCTTGAGATGACATGTTTCATGATTTGGCGCTATATAAATAAAATTGAATTGAATTGAACTTTTTTGGGTGTCTTCAGGAATAAAACAAAAGTGTGATCGGGAAATATATAGTGAGCCTAGGTTTCTTTAGTTATAAGCTTTCTAATACTCTAAATCAATAAATTAGAACATAATTTGAATTAAATTGCAATAAAGTTACACACAACATCCACAGCAGAAGCCAGAGAAAAATCCGTCACACCTCCACAACCTCTGGTTTTCCTGTTTCTGTACGAATATGAGCTAAAACCGCATCTGAAAAATGAACTGCGCCTGTCTGAATGAAAAGTATTACAGCTCTGTGCGTGAACATAGTCAACAAACCGCATCTACCATCCCCACGCGCCCCCCCCCTCCCACCAGCAGCAGCGGTGTGGGCGTGACATGCGCGTCAGAGCTTGTCACTAGTTCAATCACGACCCCATGAGCAGCGCTGTTTGTATATATATATATGTATGTATGTATGTATGTGTATATATATATATATATATAGATTATATATATATATATATATATATATATATATAGATATATATTATATATATATATATCTATCTATATCTCTAATATGTACTGTGTATATATATATGTATGTGTATATATATATATATATATATATATATGTATGTATATATGTATGTATATATGTGTGTGTGTGTGTGTGTGTGTACATATATATCACTAAGTTTGGCCTTAGATGTCTCACCTGCATGACAGTTTCCCTGATTGAGCATATTTGCCAGAATGATTGAAGCAGAGGCCACAAGCCATATGCGCATATACAGCACAGTGTGGATATTTCATCTTAAAATATGGCATAGAAGATTTCTTCTAAATAAGCTTAAATACATTTTCGTGTTAATACTGTAACGTTCCGTTTTGATACCCAAGCACCAGACCGAGGTTTTGCTGCTAACACTATTTTAGGACGAACATAACTGGACAGCTTTCACCCCGCCAGTCCCCCGAACCACCACTCCTTCCCCCGGAAGCCACACATTTTTTCCGGTATGACCCAAAACAACCCAACTTAAAGTTACAGTAAGTGTGCAACAGCACTTAGCAATAAAGTCTATTATGGATCATTACAATACATTTTGTTTATTGATTAAATTTAGAGTTTTTGATTTTAATCTTTACAAAGAATATGTTTGTTTACACGTCTTTATGGTGTGGGGGGAAAAAATCGTCAGACTAGCCATTACAGTTTTCAGCTCGCGCACCCCCTAGTGGCATGTCGTGCACAGAATCCCTGCTCTAAATCATTCCAGAACAATTCACACAGCTCACCTCGAGGATGTGCACCAGGTGAGGATGAGCCTCACTTGCCTCTTATACCCTTTTTGGAAGAGCAGACATGCATGGAAACAGTGATGGCAGGACACGAAGGATATCAAGAGCCTATTCAGCTTTAATAGAAAAGATTAGTCAGTCAAAACAGCTGTAGATTATACACAAGGTCAAATCAGGTCAAAGGTTTCCAACAAAGAATTGGATAAGTGACAAGATAGCCATCAGGGGTGTGATGATACATTTGGCTCACAATATCAGAGAAAATATTTGATTCTTAAGATGAGACGAAAATATTTAATTTTTTTTTTTTTAATCCTTTCAAATGAATAATTTTCAGGCTGGACTGACCACATGTTTGTTTTTGAATACATAATTTAATAATAGGTTTTCCAATAAATAAATTCAACCAACATTTATTTACTTATTTAACAATGAATTATCCAAAATACATTTTGGATAAAAATATTTTGTTATTTTCAAAGACCAATTTATCTTAATTGACTCCAATAAATAGGAGGGCAGAGACTGAGATGGGGAGGCTAAGAGCAAGCAAAAAGTCCAAACACTACATCAGCTACTGTTACTTTGAATGGGAGAAGTCAATTGTTTGTGATCACAAGAAAATCCCTTGATAACAGCAAAGAGAAATGGCTCTTGTTTGTAAATTGCATAGAGATGATGCTTTAAGCCTGCAATATTGTCAGATTGCCTTTTTACTAATTTTTATCTTGTGACATCTGTACCCACAAACCTGCTCACATTCATAATCTTCATAGATAAAGAAAATAATTTAAAGTTAAGGACAAACCTTAATGTATTCATTTTACAGTTAGGTTGCTTAAAGATCCACTTCAAACTCTGATGAACAATAATATAAGACTATAACTGCTTACCTTTGTCCATTCCCATTGGTGGTTTTGGCAATCTTTTTTGAAAAAATTCCACTTTCTGGCAGAAGTCCTGCCATCTTCTCTTTAGGTCACCAATGTAACTGATGATAATCCTTGTCTAGAATGGGTTGAAGCTCCTCCATGACCTATTAAATGTTCAATACACCAAATCAAGCATTTAATAAATCAATCAATAAAGAAATCGGTTCAGATTTTGTTAATACCAAGCATTTAATAATGCACAGTAAATAATGACTTGCATGTGCATTGTCGTTGAAACAGGGATACACCTCTAGAACCTTCTTGGGTCTGTCCTCACGAATTGCATCTGAATCAATGAATGCTCTTCTTGCTTGAAAATCCAAATTCACAAAATGAGAGAAATCCTGGTTACCTGACTCCGCCAGATAGATTTGCCCCGCATATCCATCTGGAAACCTTCCGTTGAAGTAATTTTGGGAAGGGGCGGAAATACTGGTTAGCTGATTGGCCTATGTTGGTGATAGACGGGCCAAATAAACCAATCAGATTCGTCGTCGCTCTGTTACGAGCGACGACGAAAACACAACCACAAGCCAAGCTACTCTTGCTGCTGCAGGTAAAGGCTCGTTAGCTCAGCAAATAAATACTCTGTAATTCCGATAAAACTTGCTCGATAGCCGCGCTAACGCTAGTTTCATCGGCTGAAGCCGCCATGTTGTTTAGACTGAACTGACGCGCTTCTCGTTGCGTCACACCTCAACCCGCCTCAAAGCCAACGCTGATTGGACGTTCGTTTGGTGAACGGCTCCAAATTTTCTTTAACGGAGGGTAGCCAGACTGATCTGCGAGTGAAACCTTGAAAGCTCGCGAGATCAGGGTGGTCTCACGAGGCTAAAATCCTGGTGGTTTGGATTCCTTTTTTTATACATTGATTGTAGGGTCTTGTAGTGCTTGACTGAGGTTGCTGGACTGTAGTTGGATGGGCTTTTAACACCTGTTGGCCTGTTGGCTATAACACACAATATGCTTCATTAAAAAGTTGTTTGTGTAATGCTAACTCACAGAAATATGCTGAAAAGTTAGAATATGTTCTGTGGAGTTCTATTTTCGCTCAATGGTAAATGGCTTGTATTTGTATAGAGCTTTAATTTGTCTGACCCAAAAGCACTTCACATTACAGGTAGTCATTCTCACATTCACACCTTGACGGTGGTGAGCTATGTTAGTAGCCACAACTACCTTGGGGCTTACTTGATTCATAAAGCAGCGACGCTACGGTCAAGCTACTGGAAAATGTAGTTTAACTAATAGCTTCGCTACATGTAGCGGCACTACTGCCCATCACTGTATACCTACAACCATGCAACAAGACAAAGCTGAAACAAAAACATGCACATAAAAAATCCACCATCCTACACATACACTGTGACCTAAACACATTTATTACAATTTTAAAATTGTTCATATTCCCCATCTCCTTATGCCCTCAAGATTGCAATCATACTGGTCATTGTGTTTCGTATGAGACAACATCTGAGCTCTTTTGACATTTGGCAGTTGCACTATTCCGCAGTCTTTGACAACTGAAAGTACTGTTGTCTTATTTGCTTAAGGTCAGTGTCAGTACATATTCTGGAAAGGATAACTTCACCACCTTTTCAGTAGTTTTGCTATAGAAAGATTAGCCTTCATTGGAGGAGACGTCTGTTGTACTGGCGGCACTTCAATGGAGAAACAGCTTGGCAACATTACATTCAGAAATATTGCTGGTAAATTTAACTGCCAAATGAATTAGCCTTTGTATTTTTACATGTACATTTAATGGTAGCCAAAGGGCCTATTGCAAGCTCTACTTTTCTGAGCTTCTAACTATTAAAACTGTTAACTATTTAAACTTCAACCCTTACTCTAACCCTTCACCCACTACAAACAACAACAAGAAATCGTACTCAAAAGCCCCATTTACACTACCCTTGTTAAACCGATCCAGGCCAAGCTCGGTCCGAGCTTGGATCAGTTAACCAAGCCGAGCCTCGTTCTGACGACTGTTTACACATCACGCTATCTCGGTTCCTTGGTTTCCTCGCCTCCTGGTGACGATCTGCGGTACTACTGCTCTCTGGGTTTGAGGGTGGCACCAAGCAAATCAAAATGGCGGTGCCCCGTAACATTCAGGCAGTTATGCTTGGTGATACGTCTTTGTTTGCGGTGAGTCAGGCGAAGACGGCAACTTCTAGTGAATTTACTTGACAGAGTCGGCTTTTGGGAAGTGGATAAGACAAACGAACGTCTAATAAGATTTACAGACGCAGGAAACGACAACAGACGCTGAGCAGAATCTTCACTGGAAATCGTGTGTCACGGTAGGGAAGCTAGTATTTTTATGAATGTCTGAAATGTCAGCTGACCGCACGGAGATGACGCGGTCTGCTCATGCGCTCTTCGTTATTAGATAACTGAGATAGGGAAAAAACGAGCCGAACCCACCTCTGGAACTTGCCTGCATTTAGCGCGGTCCGGTTGTGTCTAGCTCGGTTCAGTTCAGTTTGCGTACCATTTACACTTGATAGTTATCTCGGTTACCGAGCTCGGACTGGTCTAGGCTCGGTTAAAAAAGGGTAGTGTAAACGGGGTAAAATACAACCTGATGTAGCGCGGGGGTTAGGCTCCCACCCTGTTCAGTTAACGACCTGGCCCTATGAGGCATAAAGAGGTAATTTTTGCTACAAGTCGCAACAAAGTATTTATCAGTGGTAGCTAATACTGATTGATAGTGGAGCTAGATAAAATGTCTAACTCCAAAATCTCTTTGGCTAACTTCTCTGAAGACTGCTTGGTAAACCTCAGCCTGAAACAAAGTGGATTGTTTTTTTTGATTAATTGTTCAGTCTGAAGCAATTCCTACATTAATACCACCTGATGGAGAGAACAGACCATAACCATCTGTGTTTCCACTTCACACTCCCCCTGGACCATTGTCCAAGGGAGTGCTGCAGACTGACAACGAGACTGCCCGTCCCCAAAAGAAGTCATGACATGTAGTAATTTTACATAACGGTAATCAAATTTATCACCAGATCACATTCCTGTGCTATTCCTATCCCTATGTGGTCACTCATCTACTTTCAACTCTCTCAAGAAACCCCAAACGTTACAAAGCTGAATGAAAAGGTGTGCTTCATGTTCTATCCCCAACCAGATTCAGGCTGAGTCATGCATTCTCGCAAGCAGTGAACACATGTGGCTTCCTGCCGCATGGAGTGCAGCCTTTAAAGGCAGGGACTGGTGGTCACTGGTCCACAGGAGAGGTTCATGGGATTCCTGACTGCAGGTTTTTGTTTTTCAAGCAAGCTGATAATGTGTTATTTTTTTCTACCCCAAAACTGCCCCATTATATAAACTCAAAGTGTTATGTTAATGAAATATATGCATTGCATATTGAATGCACATAC